>NW_022262715.1:40000-166434 GCF_002021735.2 Oncorhynchus kisutch
CTACAAATGTATATTTTCTATCTTTGTGGGGGGTTTTTTAAATGTTTGATGGTCCTCAACATTGAGTGTGTTTTATATCTTCAGACGAGCGTCTTGTCCTACAGAATAGTCTGTACCTTAATGCTCCTTGTGTTTTATATCTTCAGACTAGCGTCTTGTCCTACAGAATAGTCTGTACCTTAATGCTCCTTGTGTTTTATATCTTCAGACTAGCGTCTTGTCCTACAGAATAGTCTGTACCTTAATGCTCCTTGTGTTTTAAATCTTCAGACTAGCGTCTTGTCCTACAGAATAGTCTGTACCTTAATGCTCCTTGTGTTTTATATCTTCAGACGAGCATCTTCAAATTGTCCCCCCCCTCCCCCTAAAAAATATAATCCCCTCCAGGATTTTCCTCTTCTAAAGGATAACAGTGTATTTTGTATAAATATATCAAGAGTATTAAGACGTTATTATGTATCTCTGTACAGAACAACTGAATGGTTTAAAATGAGAAAGAACTAAATGAAGGCAAACCGGTTGTTGTCTGAGTGGCTTTCATTCAGAATGTGTTGTCTTTTACATGGATGTATCTGTTATTTGACCAGGTAAGTTGACTGAGAAAACGTTCTCATTTACAGCAACAACCTGGGGAATAGTTACAGGGGAGAGGAGGAGGATGAATGAGCCAATTGTAAACTGGGGATTATTAGGTGACTGTGATGGTTGGAGGGCCAGATTGAGAATTTAGCCAGGACACCAGGGTTAACACCCCTACTCTACTCTTACCTCTACTCTAATGATAAGTGCCATGGGATCTTTAATGACCACAGAGAGTCAGGACACCCATTTAACATCCCCCTACACAGGGCAGTGTCCCCAATCACTGCCCTGGGGCATTGGGATATTTTTTTAGACCAGAGGAAAGAGTGCCTCCTACTGGCCCTCCAACACCACTTCCAGCAGCATCTGGTCTCCCATCCAGGAACTGACCAGGACCAACCCTGCTTAGCTTCAGAAGCAAGCCAGCAGTGGTATGCAGGGTGGTATGTTGCTGACCAGGACCAACTCTGCTTAGCTTCAGAAGCAAGCCAGCAGTGGTATGCAGGGTGGTATGTTGCTGACCAGGACCAACCCTGCTTAGCTTCAGAAGCAAGCCAGCAGTGGTATGCAGGGTGGTATGCTGCTGACCAGGACCAACCCTGCTTAGCTTCAGAAGCAAGCCAGCAGTGGTATGTAGGGTGGTATGCTGCTGACCAGGACCAACCCTGCTTAGCTTCAGAAGCAAGCCAGCAGTGGTATGTAGGGTGGTATGCTGCTGACCAGGACCAACCCTGCTTAGCTTCAGAAGCAAGCCAGCAGTGGTATGTAGGGTGGTATGCTGCTGACCAGGACCAACCCTGCTTAGCTTCAGAAGCAAGCCAGCAGTGGTATGTAGGGTGGTATGCTGCTGACCAGGACCAACCAGTGGTATGCAGGGTGGTATGCTGCTGACCAGGACCAACCAGTGGTATGTAGGGTGGTATGCTGCTGACCAGGACCAACCAGTGGTATGCAGGGTGGTATGCTGCTGACCAGGACCAACCAGTGGTATGTAGGGTGGTATGCTGCTGACCAGGACCAACCAGTGGTATGCAGGGTGGTATGCTGCTGGAAAGTGTTCTGAGGTTAGTCTGTTTCTTGTAGTACGGAAAGCCCAAGTGTTCATTGAAGGATCTGTCCTTTTGATTGGTCAAACCAAGACGGGGGGGGGGGGGGGACCAAGGAGTTGAAAGGTCACAGATGTGTGTATTGATGGTACTATTTGGCCATAAACTTGCAGTGTGTCCCGTCAATGTGATAATTTATAATGGAGTGCGTGAGAGAGAAAGTGTGTGTGTAGTGCCTGTGTAGTGCCTGTGTAGTGTGTGCTTGTATGTATGCATATTGGCGTCCCCCTCAAGCAAGGACAGCAGTCCCTGCCTATCTTCTGAAAACATCTGAAACCTCTTCATACAGTATCTAAACATCTGAAACCTCTTCATACAGTATCTAAACATCTGAAACCTCTTCCTCTTCATACAGTATCTAAACATCTGAAACCTCTTCCTCTTCATACAGTATCTAAACATCTGAAACCTCTTCCTCTTCATACAGTATCTAAACATCTGAAAACTCTTCCTCTTCATACAGTATCTAAACATCTGAAACCTCTTCATACAGTATCTAAACATCTGAAACCTCTTCATACAGTATCTAAACATCTGAAACCTCTTCATACAGTATCTAAACATCTGAAACCTCTTCCTCTTCATACAGTATCTA
Source organism: Oncorhynchus kisutch (assembly GCF_002021735.2). NCBI lineage: Eukaryota > Metazoa > Chordata > Actinopteri > Salmoniformes > Salmonidae > Oncorhynchus > Oncorhynchus kisutch. The sequence continues at coordinate 42,284 of NW_022262715.1, forward strand.
AACATCTGAAACCTCTTCATACAGTATCTAAACATCTGAAACCTCTTCATACAGTATCTAAACATCTGAAACCTCTTCATACAGTATCTAAACATCTGAAACCTCTTCCTCTTCATACAGTATCTAAACATCTGAAACCTCTTCATACAGTATCTAAACATCTGAAACCTCTTCATACAGTATCTAAACATCTGAAACCTCTTCATACAGTATCTAAACATCTGAAACCTCTTCATACAGTATCTAAACATCTGAAACCTCTTCATACAGTATCTAAACATCTGAAACCTCTTCATACAGTATCTAAACATCTGAAACCTCTTCATACAGTATCTAAACATCTGAAACCTCTTCATACAGTATCTAAACATCTGAAACCTCTTCATACAGTATCTAAACATCTGAAACCTCTTCATACAGTATCTAAACATCTGAAACCTCTTCATACAGTATCTAAACATCTGAAACCTCTTCATACAGTATCTAAACATCTGAAACCTCTTCATACAGTATCTAAACATCTGAAACCTCTTCATACAGTATCTAAACATCTGAAACCTCTTCATACAGTATCTAAACATCTGAAACCTCTTCATACAGTATCTAAACATCTGAAACCTCTTCATACAGTATCTAAACATCTGAAACCTCTTCATACAGTATCTAAACATCTGAAACCTCTTCATACAGTATCTAAACATCTGAAACCTCTTCATACAGTATCTAAACATCTGAAACCTCTTCATACAGTATCTAAACATCTGAAACCTCTTCATGCAGTATCTAAACATCTGAAACCTCTTCCTCTTCATACAGTATCTAAACATCTGAAACCTCTTCATACAGTATCTAAACATCTGAAACCTCTTCCTCTTCATACAGTATCTAAACATCTGAAAACCTCTTCATACAGTATCTAAACATCTGAAACCTCTTCCTCTTCATACAGTATCTAAACATCTGAAACCTCTTCATACAGTATCTAAACATCTGAAACCTCTTCATACAGTATCTAAACATCTGAAACCTCTTCATACAGTATCTAAACATCTGAAACCCTTCCTCTTCATACAGTATCTAAACATCTGAAACCTTTTCCTCTTCATACAGTATCTAAACATCTGAAACCCTTCCTCTTCATACAGTATCTAAACATCTGAAACCTCTTCATACAGTATCTAAACATCTGAAACCTCTTCATACAGTATCTAAACATCTGAAACCTCTTCATCTAAACATCTGAAACCATGCCCCCTCTAGTCAGGGGTTTAAATACTGTCTCTGCAGTCTACCAGGATCTCTAGTCAGGGGTTTAAATACGGTCTCTGTTCCTCTGCAGTCTACCAGGATCTCTAGTCAGGGGTTTAAATACGGTCTCTGTTCCTCTGCAGTCTACCAGGGTCTCTAGTCAGGGTTTAAATACGGTCTCTGTTCCTCTGCAGTCTACCAGGATCTCTAGTCAGGGGTTTAAATACGGTCTCTGTTCCTCTGCAGTCTACCAGGGTCTCTAGTCAAGGGTTTAAATACGGTCTCTATTCCTCTACAGTCGACCAGGGCCTCTGGTCTGGAATGTAAAAACTGTCTCTGTTCCTCTGTTCCTCTACAGTCTACCAGGGCCTCTGGTCAGGAATGTAAAAACTGTCTCTGTTTATCTACAATATTCCAGGGCCACTAGTCAGGGGTTCAAATACTGTCCTCAACTCAAAGTCCCAGCACAGCAAAACAGGGCAGGCAGCACAGTGTATGTTTGTAGAGCAGAGAGTAACAGCGCTCCCTCTGTCACCTCCACCCCGTAACACCAGTGTGTCGTGAACAACATTTGCGGGGTCAACAACAGTGGAATGGTCGGTTCACCTTCAAAATAAAAGTCCCCCCACTGAAACAGATGGAAACGGATGCTATTTTTGGAATCATTCCACACTTGTACTAGATAATGCTAAACGCGGTTGGAATGTTGTTATAGAACAACCAGTGTGTGCTCAGTCGGTATATTGCAATGTACAGCCTAATCACTGACACTCACAGAACACAACTGGTATAACTTTAGACAGTCCCCTCGCCCATACCCGGGCGCGAACCAGGGACCCTCTGCACACATCAACAACAGTCACCCACAAAACGCTATTTAGCACGCACCACCGCTAACTAGCTAGCCGTTTCACATCCGTTACACACCCATATTACTATTGTAGCTCTTAAAGACGAACAGTTGTGTTCTGTCAGTTTTTCTGGGTATCTTTACTTGACTTTACTATTTACATTTTTGACTACATTTACTTTTACTGAATTACATTCCTAAAGAAAATAATGTTGTTGTTTTTTAAACTGCATACATTTTTCCTGACAAGTACTGGTTTCATTTTGAATGTTTAATAGGACAGGAAAACGGTCCAATTTATGCACTTATCAAGAGAACATGGACTCAAACGGATCTATACAGACCCAGTGCACTACTTTGGTGAATATATATATATATTAGTATTTTATTTTGAAGGCTTAACGCCGATTCCAGTTTTGTTGCTCATGTTAATGCTGTTCACGACACACACGTCTCCCTCCTCTCCTCTCTCCGCTCCCGGTCCAGTCCCAGCTCCCTCTCCACTGAACAGGCGAAAACATTTTCGGGAAGATTAAAGTTTTTGTCGCGGACCTGAGCTGTTCCGAGGATCGGTTTTATTATGTGGAGAAATAAACATAGTTTATTAGGAGAATCGGTGGCTTGTTTCATCTTTCTGGTGGCGCTTTGCGATGCTCATCGATGTAAGTGAAACTTTATTTGACTTTATGTTGGATAACGGAAACATGGACTTATGTCTGTGGAAAGTCAAAGTACAACTTTGGTGGTTGTTTTACGCTTTAAGATCAGGGGGTGTATGTTTGGTGTTTTTCTTTTCCCAAAGAATTAACGGTAACTTCCATACTAAAATACAATTTATATCCGTCAAAGCCAACGAATTAATGGTAACTTCCATACTAAAATACAATTTATATCCGTCAAAGCCAACGAATTAACGGTAATTTACATACTAAAATACAATTTATATCTGTCAAAGCCAACGAATTAACGGCAACTTCCATACTAAAATACAATTTATATCCGTCAAAGCCAACGAATTAACGGTAATTTACATACTAAAATACAATTTATATCCGTCAAAGCCAACGAATTAACGGCAACTTCCATACTAAAATACAATTTATATCCGTCAAAGCCAACGAATTAACGGCAACTTCCATACTAAAATACAATTTATATCCGTCAAAGCCAACGAATTAATGGTAACTTCCATACTAAAATACAATTTATATCCGTCAAAGCCAAAGAATTAACGATAACTTGCTACTAAAAGACAACTTTAATGCGCCGAAAGCCAACGCTACTTTCCACAACATGTTATAAAGTCTGAAACGTGTTTTGAGCTGCGTATGTCGACAAAAAGGCAACAGGTGATCGGATGTTTTTACACTGTTAATGCAGTCCTGGAAGATGAGTGACGCCTCCTAGATTATTTATGTTTTGTTTTTTTTAAACAAAATTGCTTTAAATAATTTAAATAAGACCACGTGTTGGGGGGGGGGGGGGGTAATACCCTGCTAAAACAAGAACAAAGACCTGTTGAAATGGGACTGTTTACTAATCCGTTTAATCTACAGTTTGATCCAAATGAGTCATCCATCAAATCATGTGTAAAATATCAATATAGATTCCTATGTGGTCACATACACCATTCACACAAACCCCATACTCCCCCCCCCCCCCCCCGCTGTCATCACATTGTAATAACGATGTAATTAAACACGTGTTGTGTGAGTGTTACGGACGTCATCAGTACTTCGTAACTTCTTGCGTTGTGTTTAAAAAAAGAAAGAAAGGACGGGCCCTGCCATCGATCACACAGTTGATTTGGTGTTTATTCTGACTATAGACAGAAGGAAACACATTTAGATGTGCAGGAATCAACCAGTATGTTGACTGCCGAACATTCGTGATTCCTCCGCTTGCATGTCAATATCAGTATTAAGCAGGGAGCTAATGTGACCATTGTAATTAGAGCATGCTAGCTAACTCAAGTTTTACAGCAATAACATTGAATAAAAAGTACATCCCAGGAAGCCCCCTCAATATCTAACAGGTACTATACATGTACTGTATACATCTGGACATGTACCTAGTGAACTCGTACACATTGTCCATCTGAAAATAGAATACAGTGTTTCAGAACGGGACCTAATGCCTAATGCTGGCGTAACCGATGTGAAACGGCTAGCTAGTTAGCGGTGACGCGCTAATAGCTTTTCAATCGGTGACGTCACTCGCTCTGAGACCTTGAAGTAGTTGTTCCCCTTGCTCTGGAGCGATGGGGTGACGATGCTTCGAGGGTGGCTGTTGTCGATGTGTTCCTGGTACGAGCCCAGGTAGGGGCGAGGAGAGGGACGGAAGCTATACTGTTACACTTGAAGTGTTAATATCAGACTGGGAGGAGTTTACATTTTGTGATCTCCCCCTATCTGCAAGTGTCGCCAATATCATGACACCTAATTGATATGTAAATTCAACCAACCCGACACGCCTGCTCCCACTCCCCGTCTCTGGCGCTCGAGGGCGCCAGGCTGCCCATCATTACAGAGACCTGCCACCATCATTACACGCATCAGCGCTCATTGGACTCACCTGGACTCCTTCATGTTGTTGACTGCCCCTTCTATATCTGTCTGTTCCTCAGTTTGTTCCTCGTGTCAGCATTATCGTCGTTGTGTTTTTATCCCTTGTCCAGACGCGGTCCTTGTTTGTTTCTTGTCCCTTGTTTATTAACTGTTAACTCCCCTTGTTTATTAACTGTTAACTGTTAACTCCCCTTGTTTATTAACTGTTAACTCCCCTTGTTTATTAACTGTTGACTCCCCTTGTTTATTAACTGTTGACTCCCCTTGTTTATTAACTGTTAACTGTTAACTCCCCTTGTTTATTAACTGTTGACTCCCCTTGTTTATTAACTGTTGACTCCCCTTGTTTATTAACTGTTAACTGTTGACTCCCCTTGTTTATTAACTGTTAACTCCCCTTGTTTATTAACTGTTAACTCCCCTTGTTTATTAACTGTTGACTCCCCTTGTTTATTAACTGTTAACTCCCCTTGTTTATTAACTGTTAACTCCCCTTGTTTATTAACCTGTTTAACTCCCCTTGTTTATTAACTGTTAACTCCCCTTGTTTATTAACTGTTGACTCCCTTGTTTATTAACTGTTAACTCCCCTTGTTTATTAACTGTTAACTCCCCTTGTTTATTAACTGTTAACGGTTGACTCCCCTTGTTTATTAACTGTTAACGGTTGACTCCCCTTGTTTATTAACTGTTGACTCCCCTTGTTTATTAACTGTTGACTGTTGACTCCCCTTGTTTATTAACTGTTAACTGTTGACTCCCCTTGTTTATTAACTGTTGACTGTTGACTCCCCTTGTTTATTAACTGTTAACTGTTGACTCCCCTTGTTTATTAACTGTTGACTCCCCTTGTTTATTAACTGTTAACTCCCCTTGTTTATTAACTGTTAACTCCCCTTGTTTATTAACTGTTAACTGTTGACTCCCCTTGTTTATTAACTGTTGACTCCCCTTGTTTATTAACTGTTGACTCCCCTTGTTTATTAACTGTTGACTCCCCTTGTTTATTAACTGTTAACTCCCCTTGTTTATTAACTGTTGACTCCCCTTGTTTATTAACTGTTGACTCCCCTTGTTTATTAACTGTTGACTCCCCTTGTTTATTAACTGTTAACTGTTAACTCCCCTTGTTTATTAACTGTTAACTCCCCTTGTTTATTAACTGTTGACTCCCCTTGTTTATTAACTGTTAACTCCCCTTGTTTATTAACTGTTAACTCCCCTTGTTTATTAACTGTTAACTCCCCTTGTTTATTAACTGTTGACTCCCCTTGTTTATTAACTGTTGACTCCCCTTGTTTATTAACTGTTAACTCCCCTTGTTTATTAACTGTTAACTCCCCTTGTTTATTAACTGTTAACGGTTGACTCCCCTTGTTTATTAACTGTTAACTCCCCTTGTTTATTAACTGTTGACTCCCCTTGTTTATTAACTGTTAACTCCCCTTGTTTATTAACTGTTAACGGTTGACTCCCCTTGTTTATTAACTGTTAACTCCCCTTGTTTATTAACTGTTAACTCCCCTTGTTTATTAACTGTTGACTCCCCTTGTTTATTAACTGTTGACTTCCCTTGTTTATTAACTGTTGACTCCCCTTGTTTATTAACTGTTAACTCCCCTTGTTTATTAACTGTTAACTGTTAACTCCCCTTGTTTATTAACTGTTGACTCCCCTTGTTTATTAACTGTTAACTCCCCTTGTTTATTAACTGTTAACTCCCCTTGTTTATTAACTGTTGACTCCCCTTGTTTATTAACTGTTAACTCCCCTAGTTTATTAACTGTTAACTCCCCTTGTTTATTAACTGTTGACTCCCCTTGTTTATTAACTGTTAACTCCCCTTGTTTATTAACTGTTGACTCCCCTTGTTTATTAACTGTTGACTCCCCTTGTTTATTAACTGTTAACTCCCCTTGTTTATTAACTGTTGACTCCCCTTGTTTATTAACTGTTAACTCCCCTTGTTTATTAACTGTTGACTCCCCTTGTTTATTAACTGTTAACTGTTAACTCCCCTTGTTTATTAACTGTTAACTCCCCTTGTTTATTAACTGTTAACTCCCCTTGTTTATTAACTGTTAACTCCCCTTGTTTATTAACTGTTGACTCCCCTTGTTTATTAACTGTTAACTGTTAACTCCCCTTGTTTATTAACTGTTGACTCCCCTTGTTTATTAACTGTTAACTCCCCTTGTTTATTAACTGTTAACTCCCCTTGTTTATTAACTGTTAACTCCCCTTGTTTATTAACTGTTAACTCCCCTTGTTTATTAACTGTTAACAGTTGACTCCCCTTGTTTATTAACTGTTGACTCCCCTTGTTTATTAACTGTTGACTCCCCTTGTTTATTAACTGTTAACTCCCCTTGTTTATTAACTGTTGACTCCCCTTGTTTATTAACTGTTAACTCCCCTTGTTTATTAACTGTTGACTCCCCTTGTTTATTAACTGTTAACTGTTAACTCCCCTTGTTTATTAACTGTTAACTGTTAACTCCCCTTGTTTATTAACTGTTAACTGTTAACTCCCCTTGTTTATTAACTGTTAACTCCCCTTGTTTATTAACTGTTGACTCCCCTTGTTTATTAATTCCATTTAATTCCAACACAACCAATAGATAACTCCCTGTACTTGCATCCTTGTCTCCCAGCGTCCGTCCAACACAACCAATAGATAACTCCCTGTACTTGCATCCTTGTCTCCCAGCGTCCGTCCAACACAACCAATAGATAACTCCCTGTACTTGCATCCTTGTCTCCCAGCGTCCGTCCAACACAACCAATAGATAACTCCCTGTACTTGCATCCTTGTCTCCCAGCGTCCGTCCAACACAACCAATAGATAACTCCCTGTACTTGCATCCTTGTCTCCCAGCGTCCGTCCAACACAACCAATAGATAACTCCCTGTACTTGCATCCTTGTCTCCCAGCGTCCGTCCAACACAACCAATAGATAACTCCCTGTACTTGCATCCTTGTCTCCCAGCGTCCGTCCAACACAACCAATAGATAACTCCCTGTACTTGCATCCTTGTCTCCCAGCGTCCGTCCAACACAACCAATAGATAACTCCCTGTACTTGCATCCTTGTCTCCCAGCGTCCATCCAACACAACCAATAGATAACTCCCTGTACTTGCATCCTTGTCTCCCAGCGTCCGTCCAACACAACCAATAGATAACTCCCTGTACTTGCATCCTTGTCTCCCAGCGTCCGTCCAACACAACCAATAGATAACTCCCTGTACTTGCATCCTTGTCTCCCAGCGTCCGTCCAACACAACCAATAGATAACTCCCTGTACTTGCATCCTTGTCTCCCAGCGTCCGTCCAACACAACCAATAGATAACTCCCTGTACTTGCATCCTTGTCTCCCAGCGTCCGTCCAACACAACCAATAGATAACTCCCTGTACTTGCATCCTTGTCTCCCAGCGTCCGTCCAACACAACCAATAGATAACTCCCTGTACTTGCATCCTTGTCTCCCAGCGTCCGTCCAACACAACCAATAGATAACTCTGTGTACTTGCAGCCTTGTCTCCCAGCGTCCGTCCAACACAACCAATAGATAACTCCGTGTACTTGCATCCTTGTCTCCCAGCGTCCGTCCAACACAACCAATAGATAACTCCCTGTACTTGCATCCTTGTCTCCCAGCGTCCGTCCAACACAACCAATAGATAACTCCCTGTACTTGCATCCTTGTCTCCCAGCGTCCGTCCAACACAACCAATAGATAACTCCCTGTACTTGCATCCTTGTCTCCCAGCGTCCATCCAACACAACCAATAGATAACTCCCTGTACTTGCATCCTTGTCTCCCAGCGTCCGTCCAACACAACCAATAGATAACTCCCTGTACTTGCATCCTTGTCTCCCAGCGTCCGTCCAACACAACCAATAGAAACACATTGAATACATATTTCTGGAGTAGCAAGTGAAAACATAACCAACCCAGTTACACATGTGTGTCTCCAGTCCTAACTCAGAACAGGGCCTCCCAGTTTCTGTCTCGGCACCGCAGGGCCAACTCCATGTTTGAGGAGAGTAAGAAAGGTAACCTGGAGAGAGAATGTATCGAGGAACTGTGCAACAAGGAGGAGGCACGGGAGATCTTTGAGAACTACCCAGAGACGGTGAGTGGCTCCTGAGGGCCCCTGGCACACTACTTACAAGATGGTCATGTCAGGAGGGACCTGGGGAGAGGGTAGTCACTAGATGGTCATATCAGGAGGGACCTAGGGAGAGGGAGAGGGTAGTCACTAGATGGTCATGTCAGGAGGGACCTGGGGAGAGGGAGAGGGTAGTCTCTAGATAGTCATGTCAGGAGGGACCTGGGGAGAGGGAGAGGGTAGTCACTAGATGGTCATGTCAGGAGGGACCGAGGGAGAGTGTAGACACTAGATGGTCATGTCAGGAGGGACCTGGGGAGAGGGAGAGGGTAGACACTAGATGGTCATGTCAGGAGGGACCTGGGGAGAGGGAGAGGGTAGTCTCTAGATGGTCATGTCAGGAGGGACCTGGGGAGAGGGAGAGGGTAGACACTAGATGGTCATGTCAGGAGGGACCTGGGGAGAGGGAGAGGGTAGACACTAGATGGTCATGTCAGGAGGGACCTGGGGAGAGGGAGAGGGTAGTCACTAGATGGTAATGTCAGGAGGGACCTAGGGAGAGGGAGAGGGTAGTCACTAGATGGTCATGTCAGGAGGGACAGAGGGTAGGGTAGTCTGTAACAGACTCAGGTCATTGGGACGTTGACTAGTGTTGACGTAGCTGAGTGGGATGGAGTGGGGCGTTGACCTCAAGCTGTTGACTGGTTGAAGAACTCAGACAGACACGAGGCGTCTGCTAATAATGTCTCCTCTCTTTTTACAGGAACACTTCTATCCTCAATATGTCTGTGAGTTTCAACCCCACTCTGTTGAAGTCCTGTTTTCAGACATGTTTCCATTAACAACATCTAGCGATATAGAATCTAGCTGACCGTTCCTCATTGAGTTATCATGTGACTGATGTCAGCTAATATAACCCCACTGTGTTGTTGTCTGTCTGTCTGATGTCAGCTAATATAACCCCACTGTGTTGTTGTCTGTCTGTCTGATGTCAGCTAATATAACCCCACTGTGTTGTTGTCTGTCTGTCTGATGTCAGCTAATATAACCCCACTGTGTTGTTGTCTGTCTGATGTCAGCTAATATAACCCCACTGTGTTGTTGTCTGTCTGACTGATGTCAGCTAATATAACACCACTGTGTTGTTGTCTGTCTGTCTGATGTCAGCTAATATAACCCCACTGTGTTGTTGTCTGTCTGACTGATGTCAGCTAATATAACCCCACTGTGTTGTTGTCTGTCTGATGTCAGCTAATATAACCCCACTGTGTTGTTGTCTGTCTGACTGATGTCAGCTAATATAACCCCACTGTGTTGTTGTCTGTCTGACTGATGTCAGCTAATATAACCCCACTGTGTTGTTGTCTGATGATATGACTGATGTCAGCTAATATAACCCCACTGTGTTGTTGTCTGTCTGTCTGATGTCAGCTAATATAACCCCACTGTGTTGTTGTCTGTCTGTCTGATGTCAGCTAATATAACCCCACTGTGTTGTTGTCTGATGATATGACTGATGTCAGCTAATATAACCCCACTGTGTTGTTGTCTGTCTGTTTGATGTCAGCTAATATAACCCCACTGTGTTGTCTGTCTGATGTCAGCTAATATAACCCCACTGTGTTGTTGTCTGTCTGTCTGATGTCAGCTAATATAACCCCACTGTGTTGTTGTCTGTCTGTCTGATGTCAGCTAATATAACCCCACTGTGTTGTTGTCTGTCTGACTGATGTCAGCTAATATAACCCCACTGTGTTGTTGTCTGTCTGATGTCAGCTAATATAACCCCACTGTGTTGTTGTCTGTCTGTCTGATGTCAGCTAATATAACCCCACTGTGTTGTTGTCTGTCTGATGTCAGCTAATATAACCCCACTGTGTTGTTGTCTGTCTGTCTGATGTCAGCTAATATAACCCCACTGTGTTGTCTGTCTGATTATATGACTGATGTCAGCTAATATAACCCCACTGTGTTGTTGTCTGATGATATGTCTGATGCCAGCTAATATAACCCCACTGTGTTGTTGTCTGTCTGTCTGATGCCAGCTAATATAACCCCACTGTGTTGTTGTCTGTCTGATGTCAGCTAATATAACCCCACTGTGTTGTTGTCTGTCTGATGTCAGCTAATATAACCCCACTGTGTTGTTGTCTGTCTGATGTCAGCTAATATAACCCCACTGTGTTGTTGTCTGTCTGATGCCAGCTAATATAACCCCACTGTGTTGTTGTCTGTCTGATGTCAGCTAATATAACCCCACTGTGTTGTTGTCTGTCTGATGTCAGCTAATATAACCCCACTGTGTTGTTGTCTGATGATATGACAGATGTCAGCTAATATAACCCCACTGTGTTGTTGTCTGTCTGTCTGATGTCAGCTAATATAACCCCACTGTGTTGTTGTCTGTCTGTCTGATGTCAGCTAATATAACCCCACTGTGTTGTCTGATGATATGACTGATGTCAGCTAATATAACCCCACTGTGTTGTTGTCTGTCTGTCTGATGTCAGCTAATATAACCCCACTGTGTTGTTGTCTGTCTGTCTGATGTCAGCTAATATAACCCCACTGTGTTGTTGTCTGTCTGATGTCAGCTAATATAACCCCACTGTGTTGTTGTCTGTCTGTCTGATGATATGACTGATGTCAGCTAATATAACCCCACTGTGTTGTTGTCTGTCTGTCTGATGTCAGCTAATATAACCCCACTGTGTTGTCTGTCTGATGTCAGCTAATATAACCCCACTGTGTTGTCTGATGATATGACTGATGTCAGCTAATATAACCCCACTGTGTTGTTGTCTGTCTGTCTGATGTCAGCTAATATAACCCCACTGTGTTGTCTGATGATATGACTGATGTCAGCTAATATAACCCCACTGTGTTGTTGTCTGTCTGTCTGATGTCAGCTAATATAACCCCACTGTGTTGTTGTCTGATGATATGACTGATGTCAGCTAATATAACCCCACTGTGTTGTTGTCTGTCTGTTTGATGTCAGCTAATATAACCCCACTGTGTTGTCTGTCTGATGTCAGCTAATATAACCCCACTGTGTTGTTGTCTGTCTGTCTGATGTCAGCTAATATAACCCCACTGTGTTGTTGTCTGTCTGTCTGATGTCAGCTAATATAACCCCACTGTGTTGTTGTCTGTCTGTCTGATGTCAGCTAATATAACCCCACTGTGTTGTTGTCTGTCTGTCTGATGTCAGCTAATATAACCCCACTGTGTTGTCTGTCTGATTATATGACTGATGTCAGCTAATATAACCCCACTGTGTTGTTGTCTGTCTGTCTGATGCCAGCTAATATAACCCCACTGTGTTGTTGTCTGTCTGATGTCAGCTAATATAACCCCACTGTGTTGTTGTCTGTCTGATGTCAGCTAATATAACCCCACTGTGTTGTTGTCTGTCTGATGTCAGCTAATATAACCCCACTGTGTTGTTGTCTGTCTGATGCCAGCTAATATAACCCAACTGTGTTGTTGTCTGTCTGATGTCAGCTAATATAACCCCACTGTGTTGTTGTCTGTCTGATGTCAGCTAATATAACCCCACTGTGTTGTTGTCTGATGATATGACAGATGTCAGCTAATATAACCCCACTGTGTTGTTGTCTGTCTGTCTGATGTCAGCTAATATAACCCCACTGTGTTGTTGTCTGTCTGTCTGATGTCAGCTAATATAACCCCACTGTGTTGTCTGATGATATGACTGATGTCAGCTAATATAACCCCACTGTGTTGTTGTCTGTCTGTCTGATGTCAGCTAATATAACCCCACTGTGTTGTTGTCTGTCTGTCTGATGTCAGCTAATATAACCCCACTGTGTTGTTGTCTGTCTGATGTCAGCTAATATAACCCCACTGTGTTGTTGTCTGTCTGTCTGATGATATGACTGATGTCAGCTAATATAACCCCACTGTGTTGTTGTCTGTCTGTCTGATGTCAGCTAATATAACCCCACTGTGTTGTCTGTCTGATGTCAGCTAATATAACCCCACTGTGTTGTTGTCTGTCTGTCTGATGTCAGCTAATATAACCCCACTGTGTTGTCTGATGATATGACTGATGTCAGCTAATATAACCCCACTGTGTTGTTGTCTGTCTGTCTGATGTCAGCTAATATAACCCCACTGTGTTGTTGTCTGTCTGTATGATGTCAGCTAATATAACCCCACTGTGTTGTCTGTCTGATGTCAGCTAATATAACCCCACTGTGTTGTTGTCTGTCTGTCTGATGTCAGCTAATATAACCCCACTGTGTTGTTGTCTGTCTGTCTGATGTCAGCTAATATAACCCCACTGTGTTGTTGTCTGTCTGACTGATGTCAGCTAATATAACCCCACTGTGTTGTTGTCTGTCTGATGTCAGCTAATATAACCCCACTGTGTTGTTGTCTGTCTGTCTGATGTCAGCTAATATAACCCCACTGTGTTGTTGTCTGTCTGTCTGATGTCAGCTAATATAACCCCACTGTGTTGTTGTCTGTCTGTCTGATGTCAGCTAATATAACCCCACTGTGTTGTTGTCTGATGATATGACAGATGTCAGCTAATATAACCCCACTGTGTTGTTGTCTGTCTGTCTGATGTCAGCTAATATAACCCCACTGTGTTGTTGTCTGATGATATGACTGATGTCAGCTAATATAACCCCACTTTGTTGTTGTCTGATGACATGACTGATGCCAGCTAATATAACCCCACTGTGTTGCTGTCTGTCTGTCTGATGCCAGCTAATATAACCCCGCTGTGTTGTTGTCTGTCTGTCTGATGTCAGCTAATATAACCCCACTGTGTTGTCTGTCTGACTGATGTCAGCTAATATAACCCCACTGTGCTGTCTGTCTGTCTGATGATATGACTGATGTCAGCTAATATAACCCCACTGTGTTGTTGTCTGTCTGTCTGATGTCAGCTAATATAACCCCACTGTGTTGTCTGTCTGTCTGATGATATGACTGATGTCAGCTAATATAACCCCACTGTGTTGTTGTCTGTCTGTCTGATGTCAGCTAATATAACCCCACTGTGTTGTTGTCTGTCTGTCTGATGTCAGCTAATATAACCCCACTGTGTTGTTGTCTGTCTGTCTGATGTCAGCTAATATAACCCCACTGTGTTGTTGTCTGTCTGATGTCAGCTAATATAACCCCACTGTGTTGTTGTCTGTCTGTCTGATGATATGACTGATGTCAGCTAATATAACCCCACTGTGTTGTTGTCTGTCTGATGTCAGCTAATATAACCCCACTGTGTTGTTGTCTGTCTGATGTCAGCTAATATAACCCCACTGTGTTGTTGTCTGTCTGTCTGATGATATGACTGATGTCAGCTAATATAACCCCACTGTGTTGTTGTCTGTCTGATGTCAGCTAATATAACCCCACTGTGTTGCTGTCTGTCTGATGTCAGCTAATATAACCCCACTGTGTTGTTGTCTGTCTGACTGATGTCAGCTAATATAACCCCACTGTGTTGTCTGTCTGTCTGTCTGTCTGATGTCAGCTAATATAACGCCACTGTGTTGTCTGTCTGATGATATGACTGATGTCAGCTAATATAACCCCACTGTGTTGTTGTCTGTCTGATGTCAGCTAATATAACCCCACTGTGTTGTCTGTCTGATGTCAGCTAATATAACCCCACTGTGTTGTCTGTCTGTCTGATGTCAGCTAATATAACCCCACTGTGTTGTTGTCTGTCTGATGTCAGCTAATATAACCCCACTGTGTTGTTGTCTGACTGATGTCAGCTAATATAACCCCACTGTGTTGTCTGTCTGATGATATGACTGATGTCAGCTAATATAACCCCACTGTGTTGTCTGATGATATGACTGATGCCAGCTAATATAACCCCACTGTGTTGTATTTCAGTTTGTCTGGGTTCACATCGTGTGGGCATCAACAACCAGAACTCTGGAGACTCCAACGTCCCTTCAAACCTCAGAACCTGTGTCAAAGGTTGGTAAAGGTTCGAGACGGTTGTTGGGGTTCAGAGGTCAGGGCTACGGGTTGGTTTAGAGAAGGGTTGTCAACTAAAATAATTCCCCGCCGGCCTCATTTAGTCTTCAATGAGGTCCGTAGTGTAATTTAAAGTTGTCACCGCCTTATTTTTACACCACGGTCCGTATATTTGACCCCCCTGGTTTAGGGGTAGGTTGCTGGCCCATGGGTCGTATGTTTGACCCCCCCTGGTTTAGTGGTAGGATGCTGGCCCATGGGTCGTAAGTTTGACCCCCCTGGATTAGTGGTAGGATGCTGGCCCATGGGTCGTAAGTTTGACCCCCCTGGATTAGTGGTAGGATGCTGGCCCATGGGTCGTAAGTTTGACCCCCCCTGGTTTAGTGGTAGGATGCTGGCCCATGGGTCATATGTTTGACCCCCCTGGTTTAGTGGTAGGATGCTGGCCCATGGGTCGTATATTTGACCCCCCTGGTTTAGTGGTAGGATGCTGGCCCATGGGTCGTATATTTGACCCCCCTGGTTTAGGGGTAGGCTGCTGGCCCATGGGTTGTAGATTTGACCCCCCTGGTTTAGTGGTAGGATGCGGGCCCATGGGTTGATTATTTGACCCCCCTGGTTTAGTGGATACTAAACTGGATACCTGTATGGATACCTGTATGTGTTCTGTCTGGATACCTGTATGTGTTCTGTATAGTCCTGTCTGGATACCTGTATGTGTTCTGTCTGGATACCTGTATGTGTTCTGTATAGTCCTGTCTGGATACCTGTATGTGTTCTGTATAGTCCTGTCTGGATACCCGTATGTGTTCTGTATAGTTCTATCTGGATGCCTGTATGTGTTCTGTATAGTCATGTCCTGTCTGGATACCTGTATGTATTCTGTATAGTCTTGTCTGGACACCTGTATATGTTCTGTATAGTCCTGTCTGGATTTCTGTATAGTCCTGTCTGGATCCCTGTATGTGTTCTGTATAGTCCTGTCTGGATCCCTGTATGTGTTCTGTATAGTCCTGTCTGGATACCTGTATGTGTTCTGTATAGTCCTGTCCAGTCTGGATACCTGTATGTGTTCTGTATAGTCCTGTCTGGATACCTGTATGTGTTCTGTCTGGATACCTGTATGTGTTCTGTATAGTCCTGTCTGGATACCTGTATGTGTTCTGTATAGTCCTGTCTGGATACCCGTATGTGTTCTGTATAGTTCTATCTGGATGCCTGTATGTGTTCTGTATAGTCATGTCCTGTCTGGATACCTGTATGAATTCTGTATAGTCTTGTCTGGATACCTGTATATGTTCTGTATAGTCCTGTCTGGATTTCTGTATAGTCCTGTCTGGATCCCTGTATGTGTTCTGTATAGTCCTGTCTGGATCCCTGTATGTGTTCTGTATAGTCCTGTCTGGATCCCTGTATATGTTCTGTATAGTCCTGTCTGGATTTCTGTATAGTCCTGTCTGGATACCTGTATGTGTTCTGTATAGTCCTGTCCAGTCTGGATACCTGTATGTGTTCTGTATAGTCCTGTCTGGATACCTGTATATGTTCTGTATTGTCCTGTCTGGATACCTTTGTGTGTTCTGTATAGTCCTGTCTGGATACCTGTATGTGTTCTGTATAGTCCTGTCTGAATACCTGTGTATGTTCTGTATAGTCCTGTCTGGATGCCTGTATGTGTTCTGTATAGTCCTGTCCTGTCTGGATACCTGTATGTGTTCTGTATAGTCCTGTCTGGATACCTGTATGAGTTCTGTATAGTCCTGTCCTGTCTGGATACCTGTATGAGTTCTGTATTTTCCTGTCCTGTCTGGATACCTGTATGTGTTCTGTATAGACCTGTCCTGTCTGGATACCTGTATATGTTCTGTATAGTCCTGTCTGGATACCAGTATGTGTTCTGTATAGTCATGTCCTGTCTGGATACCTGTATGTGTTCTGTATAGTCTTGTCTGGATACCTGTATGTGTTTTGTATAGTCCTGTCTGGATACCTGTATGTGTTTTGTATAGTCCTGTCTGGATACCTGTATGTGTTCTGTATAGTCCTGTCTGGATACCTGTATGAGTTCTGTATAGTCCTGTCCTGTCTGGATACCTGTATGAGTTCTGTATTTTCCTGTCCTGTCTGGATACCTGTATGTGTTCTGTATAGACCTGTCCTGTCTGGATACCTGTATATGTTCTGTATAGTCCTGTCTGGATACCAGTATGTGTTCTGTATAGTCATGTCCTGTCTGGATACCTGTATGTGTTCTGTATAGTCTTGTCTGGATACCTGTATGTGTTTTGTATAGTCCTGTCTGGATACCTGTATGTGTTTTGTATAGTCCTGTCTGGATACCTGTATGTGTTCTGTATAGTCCTGTCTGGATACCTGTATATGTTCTGTATAGTCCTGTCCTGTCTGAATACCTGTATATGTTCTGTATAGTCCTGTCTGGATACCTGTATGTGTTCTGTATAGTCCTGTCTGGATACCTGTATGTGTTCTGTATAGTCCTGTCTGGATACCTGTATGAGTTCTGTATAGTCCTGTCCTGTCTGGATACCTGTATGAGTTCTGTATTTTCCTGTCCTGTCTGGATACCTGTATGTGTTCTGTATAGACCTGTCCTGTCTGGATACCTGTATATGTTCTGTATAGTCCTGTCTGGATACCAGTATGTGTTCTGTATAGTCATGTCCTGTCTGGATACCTGTATGTGTTCTGTATAGTCTTGTCTGGATACCTGTATGTGTTTTGTATAGTCCTGTCTGGATACCTGTATGTGTTTTGTATAGTCCTGTCTGGATACCTGTATGTGTTCTGTATAGTCCTGTCTGGATACCTGTATGAGTTCTGTATAGTCCTGTCCTGTCTGGATACCTGTATGAGTTCTGTATTTTCCTGTCCTGTCTGGATACCTGTATGTGTTCTGTATAGACCTGTCCTGTCTGGATACCTGTATATGTTCTGTATAGTCCTGTCTGGATACCAGTATGTGTTCTGTATAGTCATGTCCTGTCTGGATACCTGTATGTGTTCTGTATAGTCTTGTCTGGATACCTGTATGTGTTTTGTATAGTCCTGTCTGGATACCTGTATGTGTTTTGTATAGTCCTGTCTGGATACCTGTATGTGTTCTGTATAGTCCTGTCTGGATACCTGTATATGTTCTGTATAGTCCTGTCCTGTCTGAATACCTGTATATGTTCTGTATAGTCCTGTCTGGATACCTGTATGTGTTCTGTATAGTCCTGTCTGGATACCTGTATATGTTCTGTATAGTCATGTCCTGTCTGAATACCTGTATGTGTTCTGTATAGTCCTGTCTGGATACCTGTATGTGTTCTGTATAGTCCTGTCTGGATACCTGTATGTGTTCTGTATAGTCCTGTCTGGATACCTGTATGTGTTCTGTATAGTCCTGTCTGGATACCTGTATGTGTTCTGTATAGTCCTGTCTGGATACCTGTATGTGTTCTGTATAGTCCTGTCTGGATACCTGTATGTGTTCTGTATAGTCCTGTCTGGATACCTGTATGTGTTCTGTATAGTCCTGTCTGGATCCCTGTATGATACCTCTGTGTGTGTTGTTCTGCAGAGATCAGTGACCAGTGCCTTCCGTTTCCGTGTTACAAGGAGGGTTCTGAACGCTGCATCGATGGCCAGGCCTCCTTCACCTGTCAGTGTCGACCAGGCTGGAAGGGGCCGCGCTGTGAGGATGGTAGGTACCAGACAGACAGGGTTGGGGTTAGACAGGCCTCCTTCACCTGTCAGTGTCGACCAGGCTGGAAGGGCTCCAACTTAATACTGGGTCCTACTGGGTAATATATACTGGGTCCTACTTAATACTGGGTCCTACTTAATACTGGGTCCTACTTAATACTGGGTCCTGGCTTAATACTGGGTCCTGGCTTAATAATGGTCCCTACTTAATACTGGGTCCTAGTTTAATACTGGGTCCTGGCTTAATACTGGGTCATACTTAATACTGGGTCCTGGCTTAATACTGGGTCCTGGCTTAATACTGGGTCCTACTTAATACTGGGTCCTGGCTTAATACTGGGTCCTGGCTTAATACTGAGTCCTGGCTTAATACTGGGTCCTGGCTTAATACTGGGTCCTACTTAATACTGGGTCCTGGCTTAATACTGGGTCCTATTTAATACTGGGTCCTACTTAATACTGGGTCCTGGCTTAATACTGGGTCCTGGCTTAATACTGGGTCCTGGCTTAATACTGGGTCCTGGCTTAATACTGGGTCCTGGCTTAATACTGGGTCCTGGTTTAATACTGGGTCCTGGCTTAATACTGGGTCCTACTTAATACTGGGTTCTACTTAATACTGGGTCCTACTTAATACTGGGTCCTGACTTAATACTGGGTCCTGGCTTAATACTGGGTCCTGGCTTAATACTGGGTTCTACTTAATACTGTGTCCTGGCTTAATACTGGGTCCTGGCTTAATACTGGGTCCTGGCTTAATACTGGGTCCTGGCTTAATACTGGGTCCTACTTAATACTGGCTCCTGGCTTAATACTGGGTCCTACTTAATACTGGGTCCTGGCTTAATACTGGGTCCTGGCTTAATACTGGGTCCTGGCTTAATACTGGGTCCTACTTAATACTGGGTCCTGGCTTAATACTGGGTCCTGGCTTAATACTGGGTCCTGGCTTAATACTGGGTCCTGGTTTAATACTGGGTTGCTGGTTTGAATCCGTCTCTAAAAGCTTGGTCAGAAACGTTGGTTTTGCTGACTTACTGGGCAGGAGCAGGACTTCTTGAATAACGATGTTATTGGTTGTTTTATTGATCAGACATTGACGAGTGTTCAGACCCAGATCACCAAGCCGGCTGCAACCAGAAGTGTTACAACTCCCCCGGGAGCTTCCGTTGTATGTGTGACGATGGGTACCGGTTCAGAACCAGCGAGAAGATCCACTGTACAGGTACCAGTTACTGTTATATAGATCCACTGTACAGGTACCAGTTACTGTTATATAGATCCACTGTACAGGTACCAGTTACTGTTATATAGATCCACTGTACAGGTACCAGTTACTGTTATATAGATCCACTGTACAGGTACCAGTTACTGTTATATAGATCCACTGTACAGGTAACAGTTATATAGATCCACTGTACAGGTACCAGTTACTGTTATATAGATCCACTGTACAGGTAACAGTTATATAGATCCACTGTACAGGTACCAGTTACTGTTATATAGATCCACTGTACAGGTAACAGTTATATAGATCCACTGTACAGGTACCAGTTACTGTTATATAGATCCACTGTACAGGTAACAGTTATATAGATCCACTGTACAGGTACCAGTTACTGTTATATAGATCCACTGTACAGGTGACAGTTACTGTTATATAGATCCACTGTACAGGTAACAGTTATATAGATCCACTGTACAGGTAACAGTTATATAGATCCACTGTACAGGTATCAGTTACTGTTATATAGATCCACTGTACAGGTGACAGTTACTGTTATATAGATCCACTGTACAGGTACCAGTTACTGTTATATAGATCCACTGTACAGGTACCAGTTACTGTTATATAGATCCACTGTACAGGTAACAGTTATATAGATCCACTGTACAGGTAACAGTTATATAGATCCACTGTACAGGTACCAGTTACTGTTATATAGATCCACTGTACAGGTGACAGTTACTGTTATATAGATCCACTGTACAGGTACCAGTTACTGTTATATAGATCCACTGTACAGGTACCAGTTACTGTTATATAGATCCACTGTACAGGTACCAGTTACTGTTATATAGATCCACTGTACAGGTAACAGTTATATAGATCCACTGTACATGTACCAGTTACTGTTATATAGATCCACTGTACAGGTACCAGTTACTGTTATATAGATCCACTGTACAGGTACCAGTTACAGTTATATAGATCCACTGTACAGGTACCAGTTACTGTTATATAGATCCACTGTACAGGTACCAGTTACTGTTATATAGATCCACTGTACAGGTACCAGTTACTGTTACATAGATCCACTGTACAGGTAACAGTTATATAGATCCACTGTACAGGTACCAGTTACTGTTATATAGATCCACTGTACAGGTACCAGTTACTGTTACATAGATCCACTGTACAGGTAACAGTTATATAGATCCACTGTACAGGTACCAGTTACTGTTATATAGATCCACTGTACAGGTAACAGTTATATAGATCCACTGTACAGGTACCAGTTACTGTTATATAGATCCACTGTACAGGTACCAGTTACTGTTATATAGATCCACTGTACAGGTACCAGTTACTGTTATATAGATCCACTGTACAGGTACCAGTTATATAGATCCACTGTACAGGTACCAGTTACTGTTATATAGATCCACTGTACAGGTACCAGTTACTGTTATATAGATCCACTGTACAGGTACCAGTTACTGTTATATAGATCCACTGTACAGGTACCAGTTATATAGATCCACTGTACAGGTAACAGTTATATAGATCCACTGTACAGGTACCAGTTACTGTTATATAGATCCACTGTACAGGTGACAGTTACTGTTATATAGATCTACTGTACAGGTAACAGTTATATAGATCCACTGTACAGGTAACAGTTATATAGATCCACTGTACAGGTACCAGTTATATAGATCCACTGTACAGGTACCAGTTACTGTTATATAGATCCACTGTACAGGTACCAGTTACTGTTATATAGATCCACTGTACAGGTACCAGTTACTGTTATATAGATCCACTGTACAGGTACCAGTTATATAGATCCACTGTACAGGTAACAGTTATATAGATCCACTGTACAGGTACCAGTTACTGTTATATAGATCCACTGTACAGGTAACAGTTATATAGATCCACTGTACAGGTACCAGTTACTGTTATATAGATCCACTGTACAGGTACCAGTTACTGTTATATAGATCCACTGTACAGGTAACAGTTATATAGATCCACTGTACAGGTACCAGTTACTGTTATATAGATCCACTGTACAGGTGACAGTTACTGTTATATAGATCCACTGTACAGGTAACAGTTATATAGATCCACTGTACAGGTACCAGTTACTGTTATATAGATCCACTGTACAGGTAACAGTTACTGTTATATAGATCCACTGTACAGGTATCAGTTACTGTTATATAGATCCACTGTACAGGTACCAGTTACTGTTATATAGATCCACTGTACAGGTACCAGTTACTGTTATATAGATCCACTGTACAGGTGACAGTTACTGTTATATAGATCCACTGTACAGGTAACAGTTATATAGATCCACTGTACAGGTACCAGTTACTGTTATATAGATCTACTGTACAGGTAACAGTTACTGTTATATAGATCCACTGTACAGGTACCAGTTACTGTTATATAGATCCACTGTACAGGTACCAGTTACTGTTATATAGATCCACTGTACAGGTAACAGTTATATAGATCCACTGTACAGGTACCAGTTACTGTTATATAGATCCACTGTACAGGTACCAGTTACTGTTATATAGATCCACTGTACAGGTAACAGTTATATAGATCTACTGTACAGGTAACAGTTATATAGATCCACTGTACAGGTACCAGTTACTGTTATATAGATCCACTGTACAGGTACCAGTTACTGTTATATAGATCCACTGTACAGGTAACAGTTATATAGATCTACTGTACAGGTAACAGTTATATAGATCCACTGTACAGGTAACAGTTATATAGATCCACTGTACAGGTACCAGTTACTGTTATATAGATCCACTGTACAGGTAACAGTTATATAGATCCACTGTACAGGTGACAGTTATATAGATCCACTGTACAGGTGACAGTTACTGTTATATAGATCCACTGTACAGGTAACAGTTATATAGATCCACTGTACAGGTACCAGTTACTGTTATATAGATCCACTGTACAGGTGACAGTTACTGTTATATAGATCCACTGTACAGGTGACAGTTACTGTTATATAGATCCACTGTACAGGTACCAGTTACTGTTATATAGATCCACTGTACAGGTACCAGTTACTGTTATATAGATCCACTGTACAGGTACCAGTTACTGTTATATAGATCCACTGTACAGGTACCAGTTACTGTTATATAGATCCACTGTACAGGTAACAGTTATATAGATCCACTGTACAGGTACCAGTTACTGTTATATAGATCCACTGTACAGGTACCAGTTACTGTTATATAGATCCACTGTACAGGTAACAGTTATATAGATCCACTGTACAGGTACCAGTTACTGTTATATAGATCCACTGTACAGGTACCAGTTACTGTTATATAGATCCACTGTACAGGTACCAGTTACTGTTATATAGATCCACTGTACAGGTAACAGTTATATAGATCCACTGTACAGGTACCAGTTACTGTTATATAGATCCACTGTACAGGTAACAGTTATATAGATCCACTGTACAGGTAACAGTTACTGTTATATAGATCCACTGTACAGGTACCAGTTACTGTTATATAGATCCACTGTACAGGTAACAGTTATATAGATCCACTGTACAGGTGACAGTTATATAGATCCACTGTACAGGTGACAGTTACTGTTATATAGATCCACTGTACAGGTAACAGTTATATAGATCCACTGTACAGGTACCAGTTACTGTTATATAGATCCACTGTACAGGTGACAGTTACTGTTATATAGATCCACTGTACAGGTAACAGTTATATAGATCCACTGTACAGGTACCAGTTACTGTTATATAGATCCACTGTACAGGTAACAGTTATATAGATCCACTGTACAGGTACCAGTTACTGTTATATAGATCCACTGTACAGGTACCAGTTACTGTTATATAGATCCACTGTACAGGTAACAGTTATATAGATCCACTGTACAGGTAACAGTTATATAGATCCACTGTACAGGTAACAGTTATATAGATCCACTGTACAGGGAACAGTTATATAGATCCACTGTACAGGTAACAGTTACTGTTATATAGATCCACTGTACAGGTGACAGTTACTGTTATATAGATCCACTGTACAGGTGACAGTTACTGTTATATAGATCCACTGTACAGGTACCAGTTACTGTTATATAGATCCACTGTACAGGTAACAGTTATATAGATCCACTGTACAGGTGACAGTTACTGTTATATAGATCCACTGTACAGGTAACAGTTATATAGATCCACTGTACAGGTACCAGTTACTGTTATATAGATCCACTGTACAGGTACCAGTTACTGTTATATAGATCCACTGTACAGGTACCAGTTACTGTTATATAGATCCACTGTACAGGTAACAGTTATATAGATCCACTGTACAGGTACCAGTTACTGTTATATAGATCCACTGTACAGGTACCAGTTACTGTTATATAGATCCACTGTACAGGTAACAGTTATATAGATCCACTGTACAGGTACCAGTTACTGTTATATAGATCCACTGTACAGGTACCAGTTACTGTTATATAGATCCACTGTACAGGTACCAGTTACTGTTATATAGATCCACTGTACAGGTAACAGTTATATAGATCCACTGTACAGGTACCAGTTACTGTTATATAGATCCACTGTACAGGTAACAGTTATATAGATCCACTGTACAGGTAACAGTTACTGTTATATAGATCCACTGTACAGGTACCAGTTACTGTTATATAGATCCACTGTACAGGTAACAGTTATATAGATCCACTGTACAGGTGACAGTTATATAGATCCACTGTACAGGTGACAGTTACTGTTATATAGATCCACTGTACAGGTAACAGTTATATAGATCCACTGTACAGGTACCAGTTACTGTTATATAGATCCACTGTACAGGTGACAGTTACTGTTATATAGATCCACTGCACAGGTAACAGTTATATAGATCCACTGTACAGGTACCAGTTACTGTTATATAGATCCACTGTACAGGTAACAGTTATATAGATCCACTGTACAGGTACCAGTTACTGTTATATAGATCCACTGTACAGGTACCAGTTACTGTTATATAGATCCACTGTACAGGTAACAGTTATATAGATCCACTGTACAGGTAACAGTTATATAGATCCACTGTACAGGTAACAGTTATATAGATCCACTGTACAGGGAACAGTTATATAGATCCACTGTACAGGTAACAGTTACTGTTATATAGATCCACTGTACAGGTGAACTGGACTCCAGTTTAGACTCTAGTTTAGACACTAGATTTGCAGGCCCAGACTCTAGTTTAGGATCTAGTTTAGACTCTAGATTTGCAGGCCCAGACTCTAGCTTAGACTCTAGTTTAGACTCTAGTCTAGATTCTGGAGTTGCAGGCCCAGACTCTAGTTTAGACTCTAGATTTGCAGGCCCAAACTCTAGTTCAGACTCCAGATTTGCAGTCCCAGACTAGTTTAGAATCTAGTTTAGATTCTAGACTAGAGTTGCAGGCCCATACTCTAGTTTAGACTCCTCTATATTAGACTCTAGATTTGCAAGCCCAGACACTAGATTATTCTCTATCTTTACAGACCCAGACACTAGATTATACTCTAGATTTACAGACCCAGACACTAGATTATACTCTAGCTTTACAGACCCAGGCCGTAATTTAGATTAACAGAGGGAGATGACTGACCAGTTCAGTGTTACATAAGAGTGTTTAAACCTCAGGGTCATTGATTGACCATCGCTGTTACCAGAAACAGGCTTCAGTCTCTGTTGCTGCTTGTGCACCCACTTGTGTTAATGTTCGTGCGATTGTCTCATGACTAAACCAAACCTCCATATTACCAACTCACACTGGAGATGTCAAGATGTCTGTGTCTCCTCCCCAGAGTGTGTCTGCTGTACCCCAATATCTCTGAGGAACCAGCTAAATGTGTCTCCTCCCCAGAGAGTGTCTGCTGTACCCCAATATCTCTGAGGAACCAGCTAAATGTGTCTCCTCCCCAGAGAGTGTCTGCTGTACCCCAATATCTCTGAGGAACCAGTAATAAATGTGTTCCCTCCCCAGATAGTGTCTGCTGTACCCCAATATCTCTGAGGAACCAGTAATAAATGTGTTCCCTCCCCAGATAGTGTCTGCTGTACCCCAATATCTTTGAGGAACCAGTAATAAATGTGTTCCCTCCCCAGAGAGTGTCTGCTGTACCCCAATATCTCTGAGGAACCAGCTAAATGTGTTCCCTCCCCAGATATCAATGAGTGTCTGCTGTACCCCAGTATCTGTGAAGAACCGGCTAAATGTGTCAACAACCCTGGCATGTATGAGTGCCAGTGTCCCCCGGGCTTCAGTTACAACTTCACCTTGCGTTCCTGTTTGGGTGAGATGCCACTACACTGTACCCACACTGACCACAGGAGAAAGACACTATCACAGACAGGAACATGTTTATTTAACTAGTCAGGTCAGTTATGAACAAGTTCTTATTTACAATGACGGCCCTAGGAACAGTGGGTTAACTGGTCTAGGAACAGTGGGTTAACTGGTCTAGGAACAGTGGGTTAACTGGTCTAGGAACAGTGGGTTTACTGGTCTAGGAACAGTGGGTTAACTGGTCTAGGAACAGTGGGTTAACTGGTCTAGGAACAGTGGGTTAACTGGTCTAGGAACAGTGGGTTAACTGGTCTAGGAACAGTGGGTTAACTGGTCTAGGAACAGTGGGTTAACTGGTCTAGGAACAGTGGGTTAACTGGTCTAGGAGCAGTGGGTTAACTGGTCTAGGAACAGTGGGTTAACTGGTCTAGGAACAGTGGGTTAACTGGTCTAGGAACAGTGGGTTAACTGGTCTAGGAACAGTGGGTTAACTGGTCTAGTGGGTTAACTGGTCTAGGAACAGTGGGTTAACTGGTCTAGTGGGTTAACTGGTCTAGGAACAGTGGGTTAACTGGTCTAGGAGCAGTGGGTTAACTGGTCTAGGAGCAGTGGGTTAACTGGTCTAGGAACAGTGGGTTAACTGGTCTAGGAACAGTGGGTTAACTGGTCTAGGAACAGTGGGTTAACTGGTCTAGGAGCAGTGGGTTAACTGGTCTAGGAGCAGTGGGTTAACTGGTCTAGGAACAGTGGGTTAACTGGTCTAGGAACAGTGGGTTAACTGGTCTAGGAACAGTGGGTTAACTGGTCTAGGAACAGTGGGTTAACTGGTCTAGGAACAGTGGGTTAACTGGTCTAGTGGGTTAACTGGTCTAGGAACAGTGGGTTAACTGGTCTAGGAACAGTGGGTTTACTGGTCTAGGAACAGTGGGTTAACTGGTCTAGGAGCAGTGGGTTAGCTGGTCTAGGAACAGTGGGTTAACTGGTCTAGGAACAGTGGGTTAACTGGTCTAGGAGCAGTGGGTTAACTGGTCTAGGAACAGTGGGTTAACTGGTCTAGGAACAGTGGGTTAACTGGTCTAGGAACAGTGGGTTAACTGGTCTAGGAGCAGTGGGTTAACTGGTCTAGGAACAGTGGGTTAACTGGTCTAGGAACAGTGGGTTAACTGGTCTAGGAACAGTGGGTTAACTGGTCTAGGAACAGTGGGTTAACTGGTCTAGTGGGTTAACTGGTCTAGGAACAGTGGGTTAACTGGTCTAGTGGGTTAACTGGTCTAGGAACAGTGGGTTAACTGGTCTAGGAGCAGTGGGTTAACTGGTCTAGGAGCAGTGGGTTAACTGGTCTAGGAACAGTGGGTTAACTGGTCTAGGAACAGTGGGTTAACTGGTCTAGGAACAGTGGGTTAACTGGTCTAGGAGCAGTGGGTTAACTGGTCTAGGAGCAGTGGGTTAACTGGTCTAGGAACAGTGGGTTAACTGGTCTAGGAACAGTGGGTTAACTGGTCTAGGAACAGTGGGTTAACTGGTCTAGGAACAGTGGGTTAACTGGTCTAGGAACAGTGGGTTAACTGGTCTAGTGGGTTAACTGGTCTAGGAACAGTGGGTTAACTGGTCTAGGAACAGTGGGTTTACTGGTCTAGGAACAGTGGGTTAACTGGTCTAGGAGCAGTGGGTTAGCTGGTCTAGGAACAGTGGGTTAACTGGTCTAGGAACAGTGGGTTAACTGGTCTAGGAGCAGTGGGTTAACTGGTCTAGGAACAGTGGGTTTACTGGTCTAGGAACAGTGGGTTAACTGGTCTAGGAGCAGTGGGTTAGCTGGTCTAGGAACAGTGGGTTAACTGGTCTAGGAACAGTGGGGTTAACTGGTCTAGGAACAGTGGGGTTAACTGGTCTAGGAACAGTGGGGTTAACTGGTCTAGGAGCAGTGGGTTAACTGGTCTAGGAACAGTGGGGTTAACTGGTCTAGGAACAGTGGGTTAACTGGTCTAGGAGCAGTGGGTTAACTGGTCTAGGAACAGTGGGTTAACTGGTCTAGGAACAGTGGGTTTACTGGTCTAGGAACAGTGGGTTTACTGGTCTAGGAACAGTGGGTTAACTGGTCTAGGAGCAGTGGGTTAACTGGTCTAGGAACAGTGGGGTTAACTGGTCTAGGAACAGTGGGGTTAACTGGTCTAGGAGCAGTGGGTTAACTGGTATAGGAACAGTGGGGTTAACTGGTCTAGGAGCAGTGGGTTAACTGGTCTAGGAACAGTGGGGTTAACTGGTCTAGGAACAGTGGGTTAACTGGTCTAGGAGCAGTGGGTTAACTGGTCTAGGAACAGTGGGTTAACTGGTCTAGGAACAGTGGGTTTACTGGTCTAGGAACAGTGGGTTAACTGGTCTAGGAACAGTGGGTTAACTGGTCAAGGAACAGTGGGTTAACTGGTCTAGGAACAGTGGGGTTAACTGGTCTAGGAGCAGTGGGTTAACTGGTCTAGGAACAGTGGGTTTACTGGTCTAGGAACAGTGGGTTAACTGGTCTAGGAGCAGTGGGCTAACTGGTCTAGAAACAGTGGGTTAACTGGTCTAGGAACAGTGGGTTTACTGGTCTAGGAACAGTGGGTTAACTGGTCTAGGAACAGTGGGTTAACTGGTCAAGGAACAGTGGGTTAACTGGTCAAGGAACAGTGGGATAACTGGTCTAGGAACAGTGGGTTAACTGGTCTAGGAGCAGTGGGTTAACTGGTCAAGGAACAGTGGGTTAACTGGTCAAGGAACAGTGGGATAACTGGTCTAGGAACAGTGGGTTAACTGGTCTAGGAACAGTGGGTTAACTGGTCAAGGAACAGTGGGATAACTGCCTTGTTCAGGGGCAGAACGACCGATTTTTACCTTGTCAGCTCAGGGATTCGATCTAGCATCCTTTCGGTTACTGGCCCAACTCTGTAACCACTAGGCTACCTGCCTCCTCCACACTCTAACCACTACACTACCTGCCTCCTCCCCACTCTAACCACTAGGCTACCTGCCTCCTCTACACTCTAACCACTAGGCTACCAGCCTCCTCTACACTCTAACCACTAGACTACCTGCCTCCTCTACACTCTAACCACTAGGCTACCTACCTCCTCTACACTCTAACCACTAGACTACCTGCCTCCTCCCCACTCTAACCACTAGGCTACCTGCCTCCTCCCCACTCTAACCACTAGACTACCTGCCACCTCTACACTCTAACCACAAGGCTCTAACCACTAGGCTACCCTGCCACCTCTACACTCTAACCACTATACTACCTGCCTCCTCTACACTCTAACCACTAGGCTACCTGCCTCCTCTACACTCTAACCACTAGACTACCTGCCACCTCTACACTCTAACCACTAGGCTGCCTGCCTCCTCCCCACTCTAACCACTAGGTTACCTGCCTCCTCTACACTCTAACCACTAGGCTACCTGCCTCCTCTACACTCTAACCACTAGACTACCTGCCACCTCCACACTCTTACCACTAGGCTACCTGCCACCTCTACACTCTAACCACTAGGCTACCTGCCTCCTCTACACTCTAACCACTAGGCTACCTGCCTCCTCTACACTCTAACCACTAGACTACCTGCCTCCTCTACACTCTAACCACTAGGCTACCTGCCTCCTCTACACTCTAACCACTAGGCTACCTGCCTCCTCTACACTCTAACCACTAGGCTACCTGCCTCCTCTACACTCTAACCACTAGGCTACCTGCCTCCTCTACACTCTAACCACTAGGCTACCTGCCTCCTCTACACTCTAACCACTAGGCTACCTGCCTCCTCTACACTCTAACCACTAGGCTACCTGCCGCCCCTAAATATACAGTCTGACAAATTAAAAAAAGGACCTAATGGAACTTTTGGTATCAACTGATCTTAACCCTGACCCTGTACCTCCTGTAATGACCTCTGACCTCTACCCTCTCCGCCTGACGCTCGTGGTTGTCCCCAGATGTCGACGAGTGCGAGGTGGGCGTGTGTGAGGGCGTGTGTGTGAACACGATAGGTAGCTACTCCTGCCGCTGCGAAGGTCGTCAGGGCCTGCGGTTAGCGGAGGACCAGCGCTCCTGCGAGGAGGTGCCGGTGTGTGTCCAGCTCTACGACTACAAACACTCTGAGATGCTATACCTGGGAGAACAATTTACCGGAGGGCCTGTCATATACCTCCGCTTCAGACTACCGGAGAACACCAAGTAAGGGGGTTTAAACACACCGAGGCAGAGACAGACATGCAGTCCTGTTCACTACACAACTGTACCCTAAATCGTCCGGGTCGTCTGGGTCGTGTGTCTCCAGGTTTGCTGCAGAGTTTGACTTCCGTACGTTTGATCCAGAAGGGGTGGTTCTGTACGCAGAGTCTTCCCAGGACTCATGGTTCATGCTGGGGCTGAGGGGAGGACGGATCGAGGTCCAGTTCAAGACCCAGCACTCCCTGAAGGTCACCAGCGGGGGCAAGGCCATCAACGACGGACAGTGGCATGTGGTAAGACTGGCTCGTGGATTACTTTCACTGATTACTTTTTACTGTCTCTAGCTGGTTATATTTGTCACCTGTCCAACCTGACTGTCTCTAGCTGGTTATATTAGTCACCTGTCCAACCTGACTGCCTGTCTTTTACTGTCTCTAGCTGGTTATATTAGTCACCTGTCCAACCTGACTGCCTGTCTTTTACTGTCTCTAGCTGGTTATATTAGTCCTCTGTCCAACCTGACTGTCTCTAGCTGGTTATATTAGTCACCTGTCCAACCTGACTGTCTCTAGCCGGTTATATTAGTCCTCTGTCCAACCTGACTGCCTGTCTTTTACTGTCTCTAGCTGGTTATATTAGTCACCTGTCCAACCTGACTGCCTGTCTTTTACTGTCTCTAGCTGGTTATATTAGTCCTCTGTCCAACCTGACTGTCTCTAGCTGGTTATATTAGTCACCTGTCCAACCTGACTGTCTCTAGCTGGTTATATTAGTCCTCTGTCCAACCTGACTGTCTCTAGCTGGTTATATTAGTCACCTGTCCAACCTGACTGCCTGTCTTTTACTGTCTCTAGCTGGTTATATTAGTCACCTGTCCAACCTGACTGCCTGTCTTTTACTGTCTCTAGCTGGTTATATTAGTCACCTGTCCAACCTTACTGTCTCTAGCTGGTTATATTAGTCCTCTGTCCAACCTTACTGCCTGTCTTTTACTGTCTCTAGCTGGTTATATTAGTCACCTGTCCAACCTGACTGTCTCTAGCTGGTTGTATTAGTCATCTGTCCAACCTGACTGCCTGTCTTTTACTCTCTCTAGCTGGTTATATTATTCATCTGTCCAACCTGACTGTCTCTAGCTGGTTATGTTAGTCCTCTGTCCAACCTTACTGTCTCTAGCTGGTTATATTAGTCATCTGTCCAACCTGACTGTCTGTCTTTTACTGTCTCTAGCTGGTTATATTAGTCACCTGTCCAACCTGACTGTCTCTAGCTGGTTATATTAGTCCTCTGTCCAACCTGACTGCCTGTCTTTTACTGTCTCTAGCTGGTTATATTAGTCACCTGTCCAACCTGACTGTCTCTAGCTGGTTATATTAGGTACCTGTCCAACCTGACTGTCTCTAGCTGGTTGTATTAGTCATCTGTCCAACCTGACTGTCTGTCTTTTACTGTCTCTAGCTGGTTATATCAGTCACCTGTCCAACCTGACTGTCTCTAGCTGGTTTTATTAGTCACCTGTCCAACCTGACTGCCTGTCTTTTACTGTCTCTAGCTGGTTATATTAGTCACCTGTCCAACCTGACTGTCTCTAGCTGGTTATATTAGTCTTCTGTCCAACCTGACTGTCTCTAGCTAGTTATATTAGTCATCTATCCAACCTGACTGTCTCTAGCTGGTTATATTAGTCACCTGTCCAACCTTACTGTCTCTAGCTGGTTATATTAGTCATCTGTCCAACCTGACTGCCTGTCTTTTACTGTCTCTAGCTGGTTATATTAGTCATCTGTCCAACCTGACTGTCTCTAGCTGGTTATATTAGTCATCTGTCCAACCTGACTGCCTGTCTTTTACTGTCTCTAGCTGGTTATATTAGTCATCTGTCCAACCTGACTGTCTCTAGCTGGTTATATTAGTCACCTGTCCAACCAGACTGTCTCTAGCTGGTTATATTAGCCACCTGTCCAACCTGACTGTCTGTCTTTTACTGTCTCTAGCTGGATATATTAGTCCTCTGTCCAACCTGACTGTCTCTAGCTGGTTATATTAGTCATCTGTCCAACCTTACTGTCTCTAGCTGGTTATATTAGTCATCTGTCCAACCTGACTGCCTGTCTTTTACTGTCTCTAGCTGGTTATATTAGTCACCTGTCCAACTTGACTGTCTCTAGCTGGTTATATTAGACCTCTGTCCAACCTGGCTGCCTGTCTTTTACTGTCTCTAGCTGGTTATATTAGTCACCTGTCCAACCTGACTCTCTAGCTGGTTATATTAGTCACCTGTCCAACCTGACTGTCTCTAGCTGGTTATATCAGTGACCTGTCCAGCCTGACTGTCTCTAGCTGGTTATCAGTCACCTGTCCAACCTGACTGTCTTTAGCTGGTTATATTAGTCACCTGTCCAACCTGACTGCCTGTCTTTTACTGTCTCTAGCTGGTTATATTAGTCCTCTGTCCAACCTGACTGCCTGTCTTTTACTGTCTCTAGCTGGTTATATTAGTCATCTGTCCAACCTGACTGTCTAGCTGGTTATATCAGTCACCTGTCCAACCTGACTGTCTCTAGCTGGTTTTATTAGTCACCTGTCCAACCTGACTGCCTTTCTTTTACTGTCTCTAGCTGGTTATATTAGTCACCTGTCCAACCTGACTGTCTCTAGCTGGTTATATTAGTCTTCTGTCCAACCTGACTGTCTCTAGCTGGTTATATTAGTCACCTGTCCAACCTTACTGTCTCTAGCTGGTTATATTAGTCATCTGTCCAACCTGACTGCCTGTCTTTTACTGTCTCTAGCTGGTTATATTAGTCATCTGTCCAACCTGACTGTCTCTAGCTGGTTATATTAGTCATCTGTCCAACCTGACTGCCTGTCTTTTACTGTCTCTAGCTGGTTATATTAGTCATCTGTCAAACCTGACTGTCTCTAGCTGGTTATATTAGTCACCTGTCCAACCAGACTGTCTCTAGCTGGTTATATTAGCCACCTGTCCAACCTGACTGTCTGTCTTTTACTGTCTCTAGCTGGATATATTAGTCCTCTGTCCAACCTGACTGTCTCTAGCTGGTTATATTAGTCATCTGTCCAACCTTACTGTCTCTAGCTGGTTATATTAGTCATCTGTCCAACCTGACTGCCTGTCTTTTACTGTCTCTAGCTGGTTATATTAGTCACCTGTCCAACTTGACTGTCTCTAGCTGGTTATATTAGACCTCTGTCCAACCTGGCTGCCTGTCTTTTACTGTCTCTAGCTGGTTATATTAGTCACCTGTCCAACCTGACTCTCTAGCTGGTTATATTAGTCACCTGTCCAACCTGACTGTCTCTAGCTGGTTATATCAGTGACCTGTCCAGCCTGACTGTCTCTAGCTGGTTATCAGTCACCTGTCCAACCTGACTGTCTTTAGCTGGTTATATTAGTCACCTGTCCAACCTGACTGCCTGTCTTTTACTGTCTCTAGCTGGTTATATTAGTCCTCTGTCCAACCTGACTGTCTCTAGCTGGTTATATCAGTCACCTGTCCAACCTGACTGTCTCTAGCTGGTTTTATTAGTCACCTGTCCAACCTGACTGCCTGTCTTTTACTGTCTCTAGCTGGTTATATTAGTCACCTGTCCAACCTGACTGTCTCTAGCTGGTTATATTAGTCTTCTGTCCAACCTGACTGTCTCTAGCTAGTTATATTAGTCATCTGTCCAACCTGACTGTCTCTAGCTGGTTATATTAGTCACCTGTCCAACCTTACTGTCTCTAGCTGGTTATATTAGTCATCTGTCCAACCTGACTGCCTGTCTTTTACTGTCTCTAGCTGGTTATATTAGTCATCTGTCCAACCTGACTGCCTGTCTTTTACTGTCTCTAGCTGGTTATATTAGTCATCTGTCCAACCTGACTGTCTAGCTGGTTATATCAGTCACCTGTCCAACCTGACTGTCTCTAGCTGGTTTTATTAGTCACCTGTCCAACCTGACTGCCTGTCTTTTACTGTCTCTAGCTGGTTATATTAGTCACCTGTCCAACCTGACTGTCTCTAGCTGGTTATATTAGTCTTCTGTCCAACCTGACTGTCTCTAGCTAGTTATATTAGTCATCTGTCCAACCTGACTGTCTCTAGCTGGTTATATTAGTCACCTGTCCAACCTTACTGTCTCTAGCTGGTTATATTAGTCATCTGTCCAACCTGACTGCCCGTCTTTTACTGTCTCTAGCTGGTTATATTAGTCATCTGTCCAACCTGACTGTCTCTAGCTGGTTATATTAGTCATCTGTCCAACCTGACTGCCTGTCTTTTACTGTCTCTAGCTGGTTATATTAGTCATCTGTCCAACCTGACTGTCTCTAGCTGGTTATATTAGTCACCTGTCCAACCAGACTGTCTCTAGCTGGTTATATTAGCCACCTGTCCAACCTGACTGTCTGTCTTTTACTGTCTCTAGCTGGATATATTAGTCCTCTGTCCAACCTGACTGTCTCTAGCTGGTTATATTAGTCATCTGTCCAACCTGACTGCCTGTCTTTTACTGTCTCTAGCTGGTTATATTAGTCACCTGTCCAACTTGACTGTCTCTAGCTGGTTATATTAGACCTCTGTCCAACCTGGCTGCCTGTCTTTTACTGTCTCTAGCTGGTTATATTAGTCACCTGTCCAACCTGACTCTCTAGCTGGTTATATTAGTCACCTGTCCAACCTGACTGTCTCTAGCTGGTTATATCAGTGACCTGTCCAGCCTGACTGTCTCTAGCTGGTTATCAGTCACCTGTCCAACCTGACTGTCTTTAGCTGGTTATATTAGTCACCTGTCCAACCTGACTGCCTGTCTTTTACTGTCTCTAGCTGGTTATATTAGTCCTCTGTCCAACCTGACTCTCTAGCTGGTTATATCAGTCACCTGTCCAACCTGACTGTCTCTAGCTGGTTTTATTAGTCACCTGTCCAACCTGACTGCCTGTCTTTTACTGTCTCTAGCTGGTTATATTAGTCACCTGTCCAACCTGACTGTCTCTAGCTGGTTATATTAGTCTTCTGTCCAACCTGACTGTCTCTAGCTAGTTATATTAGTCATCTGTCCAACCTGACTGTCTCTAGCTGGTTATATTAGTCACCTGTCCAACCTTACTGTCTCTAGCTGGTTATATTAGTCATCTGTCCAACCTGACTGCCTGTCTTTTACTGTCTCTAGCTGGTTATATTAGTCATCTGTCCAACCTGACTGTCTCTAGCTGGTTATATTAGTCACCTGTCCAACCAGACTGTCTCTAGCTGGTTATATTAGCCACCTGTCCAACCTGACTGTCTGTCCTTTACTGTCTCTAGCTGGATATATTAGTCCTCTGTCCAACCTGACTGTCTCTAGCTGGTTATATTAGTCATCTGTCCAACCTTACTGTCTCTAGCTGGTTGTATTAGTCACCTGTCCAACCTGACTGCCTGTCTTTTACTGTCTCTAGCTGGTTATATTAGTCATCTGTCCAACCTGACTGTCTCTAGCTGGTTATATTAGTCACCTGTCCAACCAGACTGTCTCTAGCTGGTTATATTAGCCACCTGTCCAACCTGACTGTCTGTCTTTTACTGTCTCTAGCTGGATATATTAGTCCTCTGTCCAACCTGACTGTCTCTAGCTGGTTATATTAGTCATCTGTCCAACCTGACTGCCTGTCTTTTACTGTCTCTAGCTGGTTATATTAGTCACCTGTCCAACTTGACTGTCTCTAGCTGGTTATATTAGACCTCTGTCCAACCTGGCTGCCTGTCTTTTACTGTCTCTAGCTGGTTATATTATTCACCTGTCCAACCTGACTCTCTAGCTGGTTATATTAGTCACCTGTCCAACCTGACTGTCTCTAGCTGGTTATATCAGTGACCTGTCCAGCCTGACTGTCTCTAGCTGGTTATCAGTCACCTGTCCAACCTGACTGTCTTTAGCTGGTTATATTAGTCACCTGTCCAACCTGACTGCCTGTCTTTTACTGTCTCTAGCTGGTTATATTAGTCCTCTGTCCAACCTGACTCTCTAGCTGGTTATATCAGTCACCTGTCCAACCTGACTGTCTCTAGCTGGTTTTATTAGTCACCTGTCCAACCTGACTGCCTGTCTTTTACTGTCTCTAGCTGGTTATATTAGTCACCTGTCCAACCTGACTGTCTCTAGCTGGTTATATTAGTCTTCTGTCCAACCTGACTGTCTCTAGCTAGTTATATTAGTCATCTGTCCAACCTGACTGTCTCTAGCTGGTTATATTAGTCACCTGTCCAACCTTACTGTCTCTAGCTGGTTATATTAGTCATCTGTCCAACCTGACTGCCTGTCTTTTACTGTCTCTAG
Source organism: Oncorhynchus kisutch (assembly GCF_002021735.2). Lineage (NCBI taxonomy): Eukaryota > Metazoa > Chordata > Actinopteri > Salmoniformes > Salmonidae > Oncorhynchus > Oncorhynchus kisutch. The sequence goes on from NW_022262715.1 coordinate 78,874, forward strand.
CTGGTTATATTAGTCATCTGTCCAACCTGACTGTCTCTAGCTGGTTATATTAGTCACCTGTCCAACCAGACTGTCTCTAGCTGGTTATATTAGCCACCTGTCCAACCTGACTGTCTGTCCTTTACTGTCTCTAGCTGGATATATTAGTCCTCTGTCCAACCTGACTGTCTCTAGCTGGTTATATTAGTCATCTGTCCAACCTTACTGTCTCTAGCTGGTTGTATTAGTCACCTGTCCAACCTAACTGCCTGTCTTTTACAGTCTCTAGCTGGTTATGTTAGTCACCTGTCCAACCCGACTGTCTCTAGCTGGTTATATTAGTCACCTGTCCAACCTGACTGTCTCTAGCTTGTTATATTAGTCACCTGTCCAACCTGACTGTCTCTAGCTGGTTATATTAGTCACCTGTCCAACCTGACTGTCTCTAGCTGGTTGTATTAGTCACCTGTCCAACCTGACTACCTGTCTTTTACTGTCTCAAGCTGGTTATATTAGTCACCTGTCCAACCTGACTGCCTGTCTTTTACTGTCTCTAGCTGGTTATATTAGTCACCTGTCCAACCTGACTGCCTGTCTTTTACTGTCTCTAGCTGGTTATATTAGTCACCTGTCCAACCTGACTGTCTCTAGCTGGTTATATTAGTCTTCTGTCCAACCTGACTGTCTCTAGCTAGTTATATTAATCATCTGTCCAACCTGACTGTCTCTAGCTGGTTATATTAGTCACCTGTCCAACCTTACTGTCTCTAGCTGGTTATATTAGTCATCTGTCCAACCTGACTGCCTGTCTTTTACTGTCTCTAGCTGGTTATATTAGTCATCTGTCCAACCTGACTGTCTCTAGCTGGTTATATTAGTCATCTGTCCAACCTGACTGCCTGTCTTTTACTGTCTCTAGCTGGTTATATTAGTCATCTGTCCAACCTGACTGTCTCTAGCTGGTTATATTAGTCACCTGTCCAACCAGACTGTCTCTAGCTGGTTATATTAGCCACCTGTCCAACCTGACTGTCTGTCTTTTACTGTCTCTAGCTGGATATATTAGTCCTCTGTCCAACCTGACTGTCTCTAGCTGGTTATATTAGTCATCTGTCCAACCTTACTGTCTCTAGCTGGTTATATTAGTCATCTGTCCAACCTGACTGCCTGTCTTTTACTGTCTCTAGCTGGTTATATTAGTCACCTGTCCAACTTGACTGTCTCTAGCTGGTTATATTAGACCTCTGTCCAACCTGGCTGCCTGTCTTTTACTGTCTCTAGCTGGTTATATTAGTCACCTGTCCAACCTGACTCTCTAGCTGGTTATATTAGTCACCTGTCCAACCTGACTGTCTCTAGCTGGTTATATCAGTGACCTGTCCAGCCTGACTGTCTCTAGCTGGTTATCAGTCACCTGTCCAACCTGACTGTCTTTAGCTGGTTATATTAGTCACCTGTCCAACCTGACTGCCTGTCTTTTACTGTCTCTAGCTGGTTATATTAGTCCTCTGTCCAACCTGACTGTCTCTAGCTGGTTATATCAGTCACCTGTCCAACCTGACTGTCTCTAGCTGGTTTTATTAGTCACCTGTCCAACCTGACTGCCTGTCTTTTACTGTCTCTAGCTGGTTATATTAGTCACCTGTCCAACCTGACTGTCTCTAGCTGGTTATATTAGTCTTCTGTCCAACCTGACTGTCTCTAGCTAGTTATATTAGTCATCTGTCCAACCTGACTGTCTCTAGCTGGTTATATTAGTCACCTGTCCAACCTTACTGTCTCTAGCTGGTTATATTAGTCATCTGTCCAACCTGACTGCCTGTCTTTTACTGTCTCTAGCTGGTTATATTAGTCATCTGTCCAACCTGACTGCCTGTCTTTTACTGTCTCTAGCTGGTTATATTAGTCATCTGTCCAACCTGACTGTCTAGCTGGTTATATCAGTCACCTGTCCAACCTGACTGTCTCTAGCTGGTTTTATTAGTCACCTGTCCAACCTGACTGCCTGTCTTTTACTGTCTCTAGCTGGTTATATTAGTCACCTGTCCAACCTGACTGTCTCTAGCTGGTTATATTAGTCTTCTGTCCAACCTGACTGTCTCTAGCTAGTTATATTAGTCATCTGTCCAACCTGACTGTCTCTAGCTGGTTATATTAGTCACCTGTCCAACCTTACTGTCTCTAGCTGGTTATATTAGTCATCTGTCCAACCTGACTGCCTGTCTTTTACTGTCTCTAGCTGGTTATATTAGTCATCTGTCCAACCTGACTGTCTCTAGCTGGTTATATTAGTCATCTGTCCAACCTGACTGCCTGTCTTTTACTGTCTCTAGCTGGTTATATTAGTCATCTGTCCAACCTGACTGTCTCTAGCTGGTTATATTAGTCACCTGTCCAACCAGACTGTCTCTAGCTGGTTATATTAGCCACCTGTCCAACCTGACTGTCTGTCTTTTACTGTCTCTAGCTGGATATATTAGTCCTCTGTCCAACCTGACTGTCTCTAGCTGGTTATATTAGTCATCTGTCCAACCTTACTGTCTCTAACTGGTTATATTAGTCATCTGTCCAACCTGACTGCCTGTCTTTTACTGTCTCTAGCTGGTTATATTAGTCACCTGTCCAACTTGACTGTCTCTAGCTGGTTATATTAGACCTCTGTCCAACCTGGCTGCCTGTCTTTTACTGTCTCTAGCTGGTTATATTAGTCACCTGTCCAACCTGACTCTCTAGCTGGTTATATTAGTCACCTGTCCAACCTGACTGTCTCTAGCTGGTTATATCAGTGACCTGTCCAGCCTGACTGTCTCTAGCTGGTTATCAGTCACCTGTCCAACCTGACTGTCTTTAGCTGGTTATATTAGTCACCTGTCCAACCTGACTGCCTGTCTTTTACTGTCTCTAGCTGGTTATATTAGTCCTCTGTCCAACCTGACTCTCTAGCTGGTTATATCAGTCACCTGTCCAACCTGACTGTCTCTAGCTGGTTTTATTAGTCACCTGTCCAACCTGACTGCCTGTCTTTTACTGTCTCTAGCTGGTTATATTAGTCACCTGTCCAACCTGACTGTCTCTAGCTGGTTATATTAGTCTTCTGTCCAACCTGACTGTCTCTAGCTAGTTATATTAGTCATCTGTCCAACCTGACTGTCTCTAGCTGGTTATATTAGTCACCTGTCCAACCTTACTGTCTCTAGCTGGTTATATTAGTCATCTGTCCAACCTGACTGCCTGTCTTTTACTGTCTCTAGCTGGTTATATTAGTCATCTGTCCAACCTGACTGTCTCTAGCTGGTTATATTAGTCACCTGTCCAACCAGACTGTCTCTAGCTGGTTATATTAGCCACCTGTCCAACCTGACTGTCTGTCTTTTACTGTCTCTAGCTGGATATATTAGTCCTCTGTCCAACCTGACTGTCTCTAGCTGGTTATATTAGTCATCTGTCCAACCTTACTGTCTCTAGCTGGTTGTATTAGTCACCTGTCCAACCTAACTGCCTGTCTTTTACAGTCTCTAGCTGGTTATGTTAGTCACCTGTCCAACCCGACTGTCTCTAGCTGGTTATATTAGTCACCTGTCCAACCTGACTGTCTCTAGCTTGTTATATTAGTCACCTGTCCAACCTGACTGTCTCTAGCTGGTTATATTAGTCACCTGTCCAACCTGACTGTCTCTAGCTGGTTGTATTAGTCACCTGTCCAACCTGACTACCTGTCTTTTACTGTCTCAAGCTGGTTATATTAGTCACCTGTCCAACCTGACTGCCTGTCTTTTACTGTCTCTAGCTGGTTATATTAGTCACCTGTCCAACCTGACTGCCTGTCTTTTACTGTCTCTAGCTGGTTATATTAGTCACCTGTCCAACCTGACTGTCTCTAGCTGGCTATATTAGTCACCTGTCCAACCTGACTGTCTCTAGCTGGTTATATTAGTCGCCTGTCCAACCTATAAAATATATTTTGATTTGTTTACTCTACAATGTAGGAAATAGTAAAAATAAAGAAAAACCCTGAACTGAGTATGTGTGTCCAAACTTTTAACTGGTACTCTTATATATGGAGGGTTGGAAATGACATTGATAGAAGCCACATTCTATCACAATCTATCACAATCTACCACAATCTATCACAATCTACCACAATCTATCACAATATACCACAATCTATCACAATATACCACAATCTATCACAATATACCACAATCTATCACAATATACCACAATCTATCACAATATACCACAATCTATCACAATATACCACAATCTATCAAATCTATCACAATATACCACAATCTATCACAATAATGTTGTTGTTGCTATGTAATGTTGTAGTTGTGTATTGTTGTTGTTGTTGCTATGTAATGTTGTTATTGTTTTGTAATATTGTTGTTGTTGTGTAATGTTGTTGCTGTGTAATGTTGTTGTAGATCTCAGTAGATGAACTAGAGTCCAGTATCAGTGTTAAGATCAGTAAGGAAGCTGTGATGAGCATCAACAGCCCTGAGAGTCTCTTTACGTCCATTAACGGGAAACTGGAGACCAAGGTGTACATCGCAGGGCTGCCCAACCGCACCGACAGCGTCATCAAACCGGTAAACAGCCCGCTGCCGCAACACCACAACCACAGAACAACCATAGAACAACCACAGAACAACCACACCACAACCACAGAACAACCACAGAACAACCACACCACAACCATAGAACAACCACAGAACAACCACACCACAACCACAGAACAACCATAGAACAACCACACCACAACCATAGAACAACCACAGAACAACCACAGAACAACCATAGAACAACCACAGAACAACCATAGAACAACCACAGAACAACCACAGAACAACCATACCACAACCACAGAACAACCGCAGAACAACCGCAGAAGAACAACCATACCACAACCACAGAACAACCGCAGAACAACCGCAGAACGACCATAAAAACAACGATTCCATAACCGTAAAACAACCATCATACAACCACCTGATGACATTGATGTGACCCCTGTACAGATCAACCCTCGTCTGGACGGGTGTATCCGGGGCTGGAACCTGATGAACCAGGGGGCGTCTGGGGTCAAAGAGGTTATTCAGGAGAAGAAGAGTAAACACTGTTTCCTGCACGTAGAGAGAGGAACCTACTTCACTGGGGCAGGACTGGCTCACTTCAACGTAGACTACAGTGAGTAGCGTACACTAGACTGGCTCACTTCAACGTAGACTACAGTGAGTAGTGTACACTAGACTGGCTCACTTCAACGTAGACTACAGTGAGTAGTGTACACTAGACTGGCTCACTTCCACATAGACTACAGTGAGTAGTGTACACTAGACTGGCTCACTTCAACATAGACTACAGTGAGTAGTGTACACTAGACTGGCTCACTTCAACGTAGACTACAGTGAGTAGTGTACACTAGACTGGCTCACTTCAACATAGACTACAGTGAGTAGTGTACACTAGACTGGCTCACTTCAACATAGACTACAGTGAGTAGTTTACACTAGACTGGCTCACTTCAACATAGACTACAGTGAGTAGTGTACACTAGACTGGCTCACTTCAACATAGACTACAGTGAGTAGTGTACACTAGACTGGCTCACTTCAACATAGACTACAGTGAGTAGTGTACACTAGACTGGCTGACTTCAACAGACTACAGTGAGTAGTGTACACTAGACTGGCTCACTTCAACAGACTACAGTGAGTAGTGTACACTAGACTGGCTCACTTCAACGTAGACTACAGTGAGTAGTGTACACTAGACTGGCTCACTTCAACATAGACTACAGTGAGTAGTGTACACTAGACTGGCTCACTTCAACATAGACTACAGTGAGTAGTTTACACTAGACTGGCTCACTTCAACATAGACTACAGTGAGTAGTGTACACTAGACTGGCTCACTTCAACATAGACTACAGTGAGTAGTGTACACTAGACTGGCTCACTTCAACATAGACTACAGTGAGTAGTGTACACTAGACTGGCTGACTTCAACAGACTACAGTGAGTAGTGTACACTAGACTGGCTCACTTCAACAGACTACAGTGAGTAGTGTACACTAGACTGGCTCACTTCAACATAGACTACAGTGAGTAGTGTACACTAGACTGGCTCACTTCAACGTAGACTACAGTGAGTAGTGTACACTAGACTGGCTCACTTCAACGTAGACTACAGTGAGTAGTGTACACTAGACTGGCTCACTTCAATGTAGACTACAGTGAGTAGTGTACACTAGACTGGCTCACTTCAACGTAGACTACAGTGAGTAGTGTACACTAGACTGGCTCACTTCAACGTAGACTACAGTGACTAGTGTACACTAGACTGGCTCACTTCAACGTAGACTACAGTGACTAGTGTACACTAGACTGGCTCACTTCAACATAGACTACAGTGAGTAGTGTACACTAGACTGGCTGACTTCAACAGACTACAGTGAGTAGTGTACACTAGACTGGCTCACTTCAACGTAGACTACAGTGAGTAGTGTACACTAGACTGGCTCACTTCAACGTAGACTACAGTGAGTAGTGTACACTAGACTGGCTCACTTCAACGTAGACTACAGTGAGTAGTGTACACTAGACTGGCTCACTTCAACGTAGACTACAGTGAGTAGTGTACACTAGACTGGCTCACTTCAACGTAGACTACAGTGACTAGTGTACACTAGACTGGCTCACTTCAACATAGACTACAGTGTGTAGTGTACACTACTATAATAGTGGACTATATATATTCTACTATAGTGGACTATATATATTCTACTACTATAGTGGACTATATATATTCTACTATAGTGGACTATATATTCTACTATAGTGGACTATATATATTCTACTACTACAGTGGACTATATATATTCTACTACTATAGTGGACTATATATATTCTACTATAGTGGACTATATATATTCTACTACAGTGGACTATATATATTCTACTACTATAGTGGACTATATATATTCTACTATAGTGGACTATATATATTCTACTATAGTGGACTATATATATTCTACTACAGTGGACTATATATATTCTACTACTATAATGGACTATATATATTCTACTATAATGGACTATATATATTCTACTACAGTGGACTATATATATTCTACTACAGTGGACTATATATATTCTACTACTACAGTGGACTATATATATTCTACTACTATAGTGGACTATATATATTCTACTACTATAATGGACTATATATATTCTACTACTATAATGGACTATATATATTCTACTATAGTGGACTATATATATTCTACTACAGTGGACTATATATATTCTACTACTATAGTGGACTATATATATTCTACTACTATAGTGGACTATATATATTCTACTACTATAATGGACTATATATATTCTACTACTATAATGGACTATATATATTCTACTATAGTGGACTATATATATTCTACTACAGTGGACTATATATATTCTACTACTATAGTGGACTATATATATTCTACTATAGTGGACTATATATATTCTACTACTATAGTGGACTATATATATTCTACTATAGTGGACTATATATATTCTACTACTATAGTGGACTATATATATTCTACTACAGTGGACTATATATATTCTACTATAGTGGACTATATATATTCTACTATAGTGGACTATATATATTCTACTACAGTGGACTATATATATTCTACTATAGTGGACTATATATATTCTACTATAGTGGACTATATATATTCTACTACTATAGTGGACTATATATATTCTACTACAGTGGACTATATATATTCTACTATAGTGGACTATATATATTCTACTATAGTGGACTATATATATTCTACTATAGTGGACTATATATATTCTACTACTACAGTGGACTATATATATTCTACTACTATAGTGGACTATATATATTCTACTACTATAGTGGACTATATATATTCTACTACTATAGTGGACTATATATATTCTACTACTACAGTGGACTATATATATTCTACTACTATAGTGGACTATATATATTCTACTACTACAGTGGACTATATATATTCTACTACTATAGTGGACTATATATATTCTACTATAGTGGACTATATATATTCTACTACTACAGTGGACTATATATATTCTACTACTACAGTGGACTATATATACAGTGCCTTGCGAAAGTATTCAGCCCCCTTGAACTTTGCGACCTTTTGCCACACATGCTTCAAACATAAAGATATAAAACTGTCTTTTTTTGTGAGGAATCAACAACAAGTGGGACACAATCATGAAGTGGAACGACATTTATTGGATATTTCAAACTTTTTTAACAAATCAAAAACTGAAAAATTGGGCGTGCAAAATTATTCAGCCCCCTTAAGTTAATACTTTGTAGCGCCACCTTTTGCTGCGATTACGGCTGTAAGTCGCTTGGGGTATGTCTCTATCAGTTTTGCACATCGAGAGACTGAAATGTTTTCCCATTCCTCCTTGCAAAACAGCTCGAGCTCAGTGAGGTTGGATGGAGAGCATTTGTGAACAGCAGTTTTCAGTTCTTTCCACAGATTCTCGATTGGATTCAGGTCTGGACTTTGACTTGGCCATTCTAACACCTGGATATGTTTATTTTTGAACCATTCCATTGTAGATTTTGCTTTATGTTTTGGATCATTGTCTTGTTGGAAGACAAATCTCCGTCCCAGTCTCAGGTCTTTTGCAGACTCCATCAGGTTTTCTTCCAGAATGGTCCTGTATTTGGCTCCATCCATCTTCCCATCAATTTTAACCATCTTCCCTGTCCCTGCTGAAGAAAAGCAGGCCCAAACCATGATGCTGCCACCACCATGTTTGACAGTGGGGATGGTGTGTTCAGGGTGATGAGCTGTGTTGCTTTTACGCCAAAAAGTTGCCAAAAAGTTCAATGTTGGTTTCATCTGACCAGAGCACCTTCTTCCACATGTTTGGTGTGTCTCCCAGGTGGCTTGTGGCAAACTTTAAACAACACTTTTTATGGATATCTTTAAGAAATGGCTTTCTTTTTGCCACTCTTCCATAAAGGCCAGATTTGTGCAATATACGACTGATTGTTGTCCTATGGACAGAGTCTCCCACCTCAGCTGTAGATCTCTGCAGTTCATCCTTGGCTGCATCTCTGATCAGTCTTCTCCTTGTATGAGCTGAAAGTTTAGAGGGACGGCCAGGTCTTGGTAGATTTGCAGTGGTCTGATACTCCTTCCATTTCAATATAATCGCTTGCACAGTGCTCCTTGGGATGTTTAAAGCTTGGGAAATCTTTTTGTATCCAAATCCGGCTTTAAACTTCTTCACAACTGGACCTGCCTGGTGTGTTCCTTGTTCTTCATGATGCTCTCTGAGCTTTTAACGGACCTCTGAGACTATCACAGTGCAGGTGCATTTATACGGAGACTTGATTACACACAGGTGGATTGTATTTATCATCATTAGTCATTTAGGTCAACATTGGATCATTCAGAGATCCTCACTGAACTTCTGGAGAGAGTTTCCTAGCACTGAAAGTAAAGGGGCTGAATAATTTTGCACGCCCAATTTTTCAGTTTTTGATTTGTTAAAAAAGTTTGAAATATCCAATAAATGTTGTTCCACTTCATGATTGTGTCCCACTTGTTGTTGATTCTTCACAAAAAAATACAGTTTTATATCTTTATGTTTGAATCCTGAAATGTGGCAAAAGGTCGCAAAGTACAAGGGGGCCAATACTTTCGCAAGGCACTGTATTCTACTACTATAGTGGACTGGCTCACTTCAACATAGACTACAGTGAGTAGTGTACACTAGACTGGCTCACTTCAACATAGACTACAGTGACTAGTGTACACTAGACTGGCTCACTTCAACATAGACTACAGTGTGTAGTGTACACTACTATAATAGTGGACTATATATATTCTACTATTACAGTGTGAGGTGTGTGTGTGTGTGTGTGTGTGTGTGTGTGTGTGTGTGTGTGTGTGTGTGTGTGTGTGTGTGTGTGTGTGTGTGTGTGTGTGTGTGTGTGTGTGTGTGTGTGTGTGTGTGTGCGTGCGTACGTGTGTGTGTGTAGGGGAGTCAGGGAGCTGGAGGGTGGCTCTGAAGATGCATATCCGTCCGTCCAGCAGTACAGGAGTCCTCTTCGCTCTGGTCCTCAACGATACCGTCCCCCTGTCTGTCGCCGTGGTTACACAAGGACCTGACGAAGCTGTGAGTTCAGCAACGATCCCCATGCACACACACACACACACACACACACACACACACACACACACACACACACACACCCATCACCTCTCCCCCTCCTTTCTCCAGGACCTGCAGGTGTTCCTGGATGGAGTGTCCGTGGCAACGCTGCAGTCGTTGATGTTGTGTTACCCGGACCGTCTGTCTGTAGAACTGACTGTCACCCCCACTAGCCTGGAGATCGTCGCCAACACCTCCACCTGGTCCTACAGCCTCCCTGACGGGGCGCTGGATCGACTCAACAACACAATGATGACACACTCTGTCAGGACATGTATAGGAGGACTTCCAGGTAACTAGCTAGTTACTAACTAACTAAACACAATGATGACACACTCTGTCAGGACATGTATAGAAGGACTTCCAGGTAACTAGCTAGTTACTAACTAACTAAACACAATGATGACACACTCTGTCAGGACATGTATAGGAGGACTTCCAGGTAACTAGCTAGTTACTAACTAACTAAACACAATGATGACACACTCTGTCAGGACATGTATAGGAGGACTTCCAGGTAACTAGCTAGTTACTAACTAACTAAACACAATGATGACACACTCTGTCAGGACATGTATAGGAGGACTTCCAGGTAACTAGCTAGTAGCTCATTAGGCACAGGACTTCCAGGTAACTAGCTAGTAGCTCATTAGCCACAGGACTGCCAGGTAACTAGCTAGTAGCTCATTAGCCACAGGACTGCCAGGTAACTAGCTAGTAGCTCATTAGCCACAGGACTTCCAGGTAACTAGCTAGTAGCTCATTAGCCACAGGACTGCCAGGTAACTAGCTAGTAGCTCATTAGCCACAGGACTGCCAGGTAACTAGCTAGTAGCTCATTAGCCACAGGACTGCCAGGTTGGGGAAACTGACTAACGTAGTCCATATTTCAGAACTGATTCAGATTTCATTGATGACGTGTGAAACCACAAGTGTTTCTGGGTATTTAATCACTCCGTTCGTCTCCAGATGAGGTCCCAGTCTCCGCCACCCCAGTGACAGCCTACTACCACGGCTGTATGGACGTCACCGTCAACGCTCGACTGTTAGACTTCGATGAGGCAGACAGTAAACACAACAGCATTAAGTCCCACTCCTGTCCCCCTGTCTCGCCCCCCCAAGACACTCTCTGACGACCCCCCCCACCACCACTCACCCTACAGGAAGTGACCTCACAGCCAGGTCGACCAATCACCACACATCTCTGTCCTGAGGCCCACATCTGTGTATATGATCCTCTACCTAATGATTAGGAGGAGGGGGAGGGAGGGGGGTAGGGGGAGAGGAAGGGAGGGAAGAAAGGAGTGGGGGAGGGAGAGAGGGAAGAAAGGGGGAGGGAGGGGGGAGTGGAAGGGAGACGGGGGAGGGAGAGATGATGGGTGGACTTGCACAATGCAGTCATTTCTGTTTATTTAGTTTCCTGCACTCTTTGTTAGACTGTTTTTGAAGGTTTCATATTTTTCATTGGACACATTGCCCTCACCCTCACCATCACCCCACCATGGTTTGTATTGCCGTGAAATAAACACCAGGCTCTGTTCCTGTGAAGAAGAGGAGTTACCAAAACATGTTGCCATGGACACTGACTGTTCCAGCATCACTGGTTCTGTTGCCATAGACACGGACTGTTCCAGCATCACTTGTTCTGTTGCCATAGACACTGACTGTTCTAGCATCACTGGTTCTGTTGCCATAGACACTGACTGTTCCAGCATCACTTGTTCTGTTGCCATAGACACTGACTGTTCCAGCATCACTGGTTCTGTTTCCATAGACACGGACTAATCCAGCATTACTTGTTCTGTTGCCATAGACACTGACTGTTCCAGCATCACTGGTTCTGTTGCCTTAGACACGGACTAATCCAGCATTACTTGTTCTGTTGCCATAGACACTGACTGTTCCAGCATCACTGGTTCTGTTGCCAGGGGTTCCATAGACATGTAGTGAAACAGCTGAGCTCTGGAAGGTTCTGATACAGTGGACCTGGGATACATGGTTCTGGTATATACAGTCGGAAGTTTACATACACTTAGGTTGGAGTCATTAAAACTTGTTTTTCAACCACTCCACAAATGTCTTGTTAACAAACTATAGTTTTGGCAAGTCGGTTAGGACATCTACTTTGTGTATGACACACACAATTTTTCCAACAATTGTTAAAAGACAGATTATTTAACTTATAATTCACTCTATCACAATTCCAGTGGGTCAGAAGTTTACATACACTAAGTTGACCGTGCCTTTAAACAGCTTGGAAAATTCCAGAAAATGTCAAGGCTTTAGAAGCTTCTGATTGGCTAATTGACATAATTTGAGTCAATTGGAGGTGTATTTTAAGGTATTTTACCTTCAAACTCAGTGCCTCTTTGCTTGATCTCATGGGAAAATCTAAAGAAATCAGGCAAGACATCAGAAAAAAAATGTAGACCTCCACAAGTCTGGTTCATCCTTGGGAGCAATTTCCAAACGTCTGAAGGTACCATGTTCATCTGTACAAACAATAGTACGCTAGTATAAACACCATGGGACCACGCAGCTGTCATACCGCTCAGGAGGGAGACGCGTTCTGTCTCCTAGAGATGAACGTACTTTGGTGCGAAAAGTGCAAATCAATCCCAGAACAACAGCAAAGGACCTTGTGAAGATGCTGGAGGAAACAGGTACAAAAGTATCTATATTCACAGTAAAACGAGTCCTATATCGACCTGAAAGGCCACTCAACAAGGAAGAAGCCACAGCTCCAAAACCGCCATAAAAAAGCCTGACTACGGTTTGGAACTGCACATGGGGACAAAGATCGTACTTTTTGGAGAAATGTCCTCTCTGGTCTGATGAAACAAAAATAGAACTGTTTGGCCATAATGACCATCGTTATGTTTGGAGGCTTGCCGAAGAACACCATCCCAACCGTGAAGCACGGGGGTGGCAGCATCATGTTGTGGGGGTGCTTTGCTGCAGGAGGGACTGTTGCACTTCACAAAATAGATGGCATCATGACGGAGGAAAATTATGTGGATATATTGAAGCAACATCTCAAGACATCAGTCAGGAAGTTAAAGCTTGGTCGCAAATGGGTCTTCCAAATGAACAATGACCCCAAGCATACTTCCAAAGTTGTGGCAAAATGGCTTAAGGACAACAAAGTCAAGGTATTGGAGTGGCCATCACAAAGCCCTGACCTTAATCCCATAGAACATTTGTGGGAAGCACTGAAAAGCGTGTGCGAGCAAGGAGGTCTTCAAACCTGACTCAGTTACACCAGCTCTGTCAAGAGGAATGGACCAAAATTCACCCAACTTATTGTGGGAAGCTTGTGGAAGGCCACCTGAAATGGTTTGACCCAAGTTAAACCATTTAAAGGCAATGCTACCTGATTGGTAGTTGAGTGTATGTAAACTTCTGACCCACTGGGAATGTGATGAAAGAAATAAAAGCTGAAATAAATAATTCTCTCTACTATGATTCTGACATTTCACATTCTTAAAATAAAGTGGTGATCCTAACTGACCTAAGAAAGTGAATTTTGACTAGGATTAAATGTCAGGAATTGTGAAAAACAGAGTTTAAATGTATTTGGCTAAGGTGTATGTAAACTTCCGACTTCAACTGTATGTAGATGAGATAGATTGAATAGATATGTACCACATACAGGGTGATTTCTGGTTCTCTCTTTTGTCTCTCTCCCTTTCTTCAGACACCCCAATGGTTAACTGTATATACAAACATGCTCACTTTAATATAAACGTTACATGTAGTTGTTTTTGTTGATGGATTGAGTGTTTTTTTGTGTGTGTTTATTTGAACAGAAGTGATCCAAAGCATGCTTGCTTTGGTACGAAAAACTGTGTTTGTGTCTGAAATCTTTCAAGGCTACTGCTTACTAATCAAATCAAATGTATTTATAAAGCCCTTCGTACATCAGCTGATATCTCAAAGTGCTGTACAGAAACCCAGCCTAAAACCCCAAACAGCAAGCTAAAATGTACTAGCCATACTACGTACGGATATACTAGTAAAACTAGTACTAGCCATACTACGTACGGATATACTAGTAAAACGCAGTATTAGACGTTAAACAAATATCAACACACTTGGCTCAAACGACAGGAAAGAAGCAGCGGACACTAGCGGCTGTTCGGTCACAGTTTCTGACGGACGTTTTATGGTGTTACACCACATACCGGTACGTGCCATTTTCGTTTGTTAAAAATGAACACAATGCTACCCAGCAGCTAACAAAATGAGTTTGTTTTTGGCCAAATTGTCATGCAAAAGGGACATAGACGAGGTAATAAAAACGGTCGCCGAAAAGGTTTTAGTTCTTCGGTTTGGAAGAGATGAAGACTCGGTCTGCCTGCAGCTTGACGAGATTGTAAGTAGCTAACATTAGCATGTGTAGCTAGCTGGCTAACTAGCTAGCTCTACCAGCTAACTACTACAATATTGTGGCCAGTAAACATTGACATGCATGTCAGTCGTTACCAATATTTACACCAACACTGTCATTGTAAAACAAAACAAAAAACGTTTGTCTGTCTGAATCGGAATGACAGTGTTATCATTATTTTGCCAGCTGTCCAAAACCTCCCACGACCTGAGTAACATGGCGTCTATCTACATCGTGGATGTGGACTCGGCTCCCGTCTACACGAGATACTTCGACATCAGCTACATCCCGTCTACCGTCTTCTTCTTCAACGGACAACACATGAAGGTTGATTATGGGTGAGTGGTGACATCTTAGTGTGAGAAGGAAGATGGCCTACAACTGGACTCGGGCACTAGAATACCACTGGTTGATTATACAGTGTTAGTTTCAGTGAGTTGTAACACACTCTCCTTTTAATGTTATAGTTGTGGGTACTCCTCATATTAGCTACAAACCATTTCCCCTTTGTAGGCCTATCGCTAAAACACTTGTCCCTATACAGGTCTCCAGATCACACCAAGTTTGTGGGCAGTTTTAAGACCAAGCAGGACTTCCTGGATCTGATCGAGGTGATCTACAGAGGAGCTATGAGGGGGAAGATGATCGTCAAGAGTCCCATCGACCCTCAGAACATCCCCAAGTACGACCTGCTCTACCATGGGATCTAATCCCATCACGGCCTGCTCAACCATGGGATCTAGATTTCACCACGATTCCCCACCCTTCAGCGCGGTTTCAAGCACCCTGGCTGTAGATCTTGTCTGGGGGGCCTTCAGCACGGTTTGAGCACTCAAGCTGCAGATGGGGCGGCAGGGTAGCCTAGTGGTTAGAGCATTGGACTAGTAACCGAAAGGTTGCAAGTTCAAATCCCCGAGCTGACAAGGTACAAAATCTGTCATTCTGCCCCTGAACAGGCAGAATCATTGAAAATAAGAATTTGTTCTTAACTGACTTGCCTAGTAAAATAAAAATAAAAAATTTGTCTGGGGGGCCTTCAGCACGGTTTAAGCGCTCAAGCTGCCGACAATTCATGGGAAAAGAAAATGTCTACCCAGCACAGAACGGATTGGCCCAGCACAGAACGGATTGGCCCAGCCTGGACAATTGTGGTATTGAGGTTATCAAGTGACACCACTGCAACTGGCACCATCTCACTTCACCATTCTGATGTGGTGTTTAGTGAAACTCTCCATAATGTGCGGTTTGATATTTCCTAGGTAAATAGAACTCTATAAGAGACACAGGTACATGTCAGAGTGGACAATCCTTTATTTCATACAATGAAGACTCGTTGACAGCTGGACATTTCTTGTTGCCTCTTGTTTATAGTGGGAATGCTGAATCTAATGTATGTTTGGTGACACGGTCTGACCCCTTTTGAAATGTGTTAATAAATGTGTCACTTCAAATAATGTTTGGTTTCATCTCTACTTTTTCACCACAATAGATGTAATAATCCCATTCACAGTGCT
Source organism: Oncorhynchus kisutch (assembly GCF_002021735.2). Classification (NCBI taxonomy): domain Eukaryota; kingdom Metazoa; phylum Chordata; class Actinopteri; order Salmoniformes; family Salmonidae; genus Oncorhynchus; species Oncorhynchus kisutch. Next base: position 95,004 of record NW_022262715.1, read on the forward strand.
GGAGATCCTTGTATTAACTCAGCCCAGGCACCAGACAGTGTTAGAGGTCCTTGTATTATCTAAGCCCAGGCACCACAGACAGTGCTGGAGGTCCTTGTATTATCTAAGCCCAGGCACCACAGACAGTGCGGGAGATCCTTATATTATCTAAGCCTAGGCACCACAGACAGTGCTGGAGGTCCTTGTATTATCTAAGCCTAGGCACCACAGACAGTGCTGGAGGTCCTTGTATTATCTAAGCCCAGGCACCACAGACAGTGCTGGAGGTCCTTGTATTATCTAAGCCTAGGCACCACAGACAGTGCGGGAGATCCTTATATTATCTAAGCCTAGGCACCACAGACAGTGCTGGAGGTCCTTGTATTATCTAAGCCCAGGCACCACAGACAGTGCTGGAGATCCTTATATTATCTAAGCCTAGGCACCACAGACAGTGCTGGAGGTCCTTGTATTATCTAAGCCCAGGCACCACAGACAGTGCGGGAGGTCCTTGTATTATCTAAGCCTAGGCACCACAGACAGTGCTGGAGATCCTTATATTATCTAAGCCTAGGCACCACAGACAGTGCTGGAGGTCCTTGTATTATCTAAGCCCAGGCACCACAGACAGTGCGGGAGATCCTTGTATTATCTAAGCCCAGGCACCACAGACAGTGCTGGAGATCCTTGTATTATCTAAGCCCAGGCACCACAGACAGTGCGGGAGATCCTTATATTATCTAAGCCTAGGCACCACAGACAGTGCTGGAGGTCCTTGTATTATCTAAGCCCAGGCACCACAGACAGTGCTGGAGGTCCTTGTATTATCTAAGCCCAGGCACCACAGACAGTGCTGGAGGTCCTTGTATTATCTAAGCCTAGGCACCACAGACAGTGCTGGAGGTCCTTGTATTATCTAAGCCCAGGCACCACAGACAGTGCGGGAGGTCCTTGTATTATCTAAGCCCAGGCACCACAGACAGTGCGGGAGATCCTTGTATTATCTAAGCCCAGGCACCACAGACAGTGCTGGAGGTCCTTGTATTATCTAAGCCCAGGCACCACAGACAGTGCTGGAGGTCCTTGTATTATCTAAGCCCAGGCACCACAGACAGTGCTGGAGGTCCTTGTATTATCTAAGCCCAGGCACCACAGACAGTGCTGGAGGTCCTTGTATTATCTAAGCCCAGGCACCACAGACAGTGCTGGAGGTCCTTGTATTATCTAAGCCCAGGCACCACAGACAGTGCTGGAGGTCCTTGTATTATCTAAGCCCAGGCACCACAGACAGTGCTGGAGGTCCTTGTATTATCTAAGCCCAGGCACCACAGACTGAATGACTGGCATCAATTTGGAGATTTGTTGGTATTTTGGCCAATTAATATTAGTATTTTCAAAACTAATTTATATTTTCTTTAGTTTATCATACTACCATCAACATTTGAATGAATTTTAACCACTTTAAGAAATGTACATGGATCAATAATGTAAAAGCCCATTTCATACAGAATGTTACAAACTGGACAACATTTAATAACTTACTTTGAAGAGGGTGATTGGGTCTAAATGGGCTTTTTGGTGTTTGTTCGTCTTCAGTGTTACATTTCCAGAAAGTCAGACTTCCCACACTTACTCATTATTCTCAGAATCATCTACACTCACCGCGTTGTGTGGTTACCATGAGATATATTACCCAGAGTTGTGTGGTGACCATGAGATATATTACCCAGAGTTGTGTGGTGACCATGAGATATATTACCCAGAGTTGTGTGGTGACCATGAGATATATTACCCAGAGTTGTGTGGTGACCATGAGATATATTACCCAGAGTTGTGTGGTTACCATGAGATATATTACCCAAAGTTGTGTGGCGACCATGAGATATATTACCCAGAGTTGTGTGGTGACCATGAGATATATTACCCAGAGTTGTGTGGTGACCATGAGATATATTACCCAGAGTTGTGTGGTGACCATGAGATATATTACCCAGAGTTGTGTGGTGACCATGAGATATATTACCCAGAGTTGTGTGGTTACCATGAGATATATTACCCAGAGTTGTGTGGTGACCATGAGATATATTACCCAGAGTTGTGTGGTGACCATGAGATATATTACCCAGAGTTGTGTGGTGACCATGAGATATATTACCCAGAGTTGTGTGGTGACCATGAGATATATTACCCAGAGTTGTGTGGTTACCATGAGATATATTACCCAGAGTTGTGTGGTGACCATTAGATATATTACCCAGAGTTGTGTGGTTACCATGAGATATATTACCCAGAGTTGTGGTTACCATGAGATATATTACCCAGAGTTGTGTGGTTACCATGAGATATATTACCCAGAGTTGTGTGGTTACCATGAGATATATTACCCAGAGTTGTGTGGTTACCATGAGATATATTACCCAGAGTTGTGTCGTTACCATGAGATATATTACCCAGAGTTGTGTGGTGACCATGAGATATATTACCCAGAGTTGTGTGGTTACCATGAGATATATTACCCAGAGTTGTGTGGTGACCATGAGATATATTACCCAGAGTTGTGTGGTTACCATGAGATATATTACCCAGAGTTGTGTGGTGACCATTAGATATATTACCCAGAGTTGTGTGGTGACCATGAGATATATTACCCAGAGTTGTGTGGTGACCATGAGATATATTACCCAGAGTTGTGTGGTGACCATGAGATATATTACCCAGAGTTGTGTGGTGACCATGAGATATATTACCCAGAGTTGTGTGGCGACCATGAGATATATTACCCAGAGTTGTGTGGTGACCATGAGATATATTACCCAGAGTTGTGTGGTGACCATGAGATATATTACCCAGAGTTGTGTGGTGACCATGAGATATATTACCCAGAGTTGTGTGGTGACCATGAGATATATTACCCAGAGTTGTGTGGTGACCATGAGATATATTACCCAGAGTTGTGTGGTGACCATGAGATATTATTATATTATACTATTATTATTAATATTAATTGTTGATAAATGCTGTACATTTATTATTCTAGATAACATTTTATTTGTAAAAATGTGCCAAAAAAATGCATTTTACATAAATGTCTTTAGTGTTTTACAGATAGTAAGATGAAAAAAAGTATTTATCCACAATCTGCTGTCGACAAGTCCGACCCTGGAGTGTCTTAGCAAAATGAAACTAAATATTTAGGATGACCTGGAGTGTCTTAGCAAAATGAAACTAAATATTTAGGATGACCTCATCCAGAGTCCAGTAAAATGTATTCACGTGAATTAGACACGTGTCTTTCTGACCGTAAGATAAATACTCAATTCCCACTGTACTCCTGTACTTCACTGGTGCTGTCAGTAAGGCCTGGTGATGCCTGATCTGTCCCACTGGTGCTGTCAGTAAGGCCTGGTGATGCCTCTCCCGTTGTGAGGTCTGATCTGTCCCACTGGTGCTGTCAGTAAGGCCTGGTGATGCCACTCCCGTTGTGAGGTCTGATCTGTCCCACTGGTGCTGTCAGTAAGGCCTGGTGATGCCTCTCCCGTTGTGAGGTCTGATCTGTCCCACTGGTGCTGTCAGTAAGGCCTGGTGATGCCTCTCCCGTTGTGAGGTCTGATCTGTCCAACTGGTGCTGTCAGTAAGGCCTGGTGATGCCTCTCCCGTTGTGAGGTCTGATCTGTCCCACTGGTGCTGTCAATAAGGCCTGGTGATGCCTCTCCCGTTGTGAGGTCTGATCTGTCCAACTGGTGCTGTCAGTAAGGCCTGGTGATGCCTCTCCCGTTGTGAGGTCTGATCTGTCCCACTGGTGCTGTCAATAAGGCCTGGTGATGCCTCTCCCGTTGTGAGGTCTGATCTGTCCCACTGGTGCTGTCAATAAGGCCTGGTGATGCCTCTCCCGTTGTGAGGTCTGCTCTGTCCCACAATGCCCCTGCTGCGGGTCACCATACTGAAGGTGGTGGGTGGTTTAGGACTCAGCGTTTTGGAGAAGAATCTGAACACAGACTCCATGCAGACAGATGGAGCCGCGTCATGACTCTGTGTCCCAGCTGACATCTGAGGGCATCCTGCTTTCAGCGACCCCACCGGCTGGTTCAGGGGCTTGGAGCTCAGTACCCACCTAAAAGGCAACGTGTTATGTCATGTTCAATGTAAAAGAGAATATATTCTCAATTACTTCCCTGGTTATATAAAGACACCTCCTAGAGCGCGTCCTGACTTCCCTGGTTATATAAAGACACCTCCTAGAGCGCGTCCTGACTTCCCTGGTTATATAAAGACACCTCCTAGAGCGCGTCCTGACTTCCCTGGTTATATAAAGACATCAACCCACTTCCTAGAGCGTGTCCTGACTTCCCTGGTTATATAAAGACATCAACCCACCTCCTAGAGCGTGTCCTGACTTCCCTGGTTATATAAAGACATCAACCCACCTCCTAGAGCGTGTCCTGACTTCCCTGGTTATATAAAGACACCAACCCACCTCCTAGAGCGTGTCCTGACTTCCCTGGTTATATAAAGACATCAACCCACCTCCTAGAGCGTGTCCTGACTTCCCTGGTTATATAAAGACATCAACCCACCTCCTAGAGCGTGTCCTCAGCCACTCCCGGCCCACCGCGTCCAACTGCTGGTGCCACAGGCTGTGGGAGGAGTCCAGGAAGGCCGCCGCCCACACCTGCCCCACCACTTGTTGTGGGCGTCGGCACAGCAGGTCCACGAACGCCAGGCCTCCGTAACCGTGCGCTACCACGACGACACGCCGGGAGACGCAGCGCGACACCAGGAGGTCCCAGACGCGGTGAACGTGCTCCTCCGGAGTCTCCCCAACACCTCCTCCCTGGTTGGGGTTCATCAGGAGGACAGAGCTGCCCTCTTCTAGGACCCTCTTCACGTAGGGGATCATGCTGCCTCTTTCCAGACCTCGGCTGGCAGCAGCCCTCCAGCTCCACAGCCCGCAGCGCATCGTTCCCCGGTCCTGGACCACCAACAACAGGGTGGCAGGGCTCTCCAGGGCCCCAGGGGAGAGGTACACGTAGCCCTGGCTGGGGGCTCCTCGGTGGGGGCTAAAGTAGACCCTGTGGTCCCCCTGAGGCTCTGGTGGAGGAGGGAGGTAGACCTCCTTGCTGAGGGGTGGGAGGTAGAGCCTGAAGAGGTGCAGCTGCTCCTCCAGGAGAGAGTGAACGTGTTGGGTGACGTGGAGACATAGGGCCTGGTCCTCTCTCTGGGCGGCGTCTGGGTCACAGCTCCGCTGGAACATGAAGGGCTCCTGGGTGACCCGGTGACACAGACGCCCGTCCGAGGTGAAGCGATAGGGGAAGATTGAGGGAGGGGAGACAGTCTGACCCCCCTGGCTCTGGGTCTGACCCCCCTGGCTCTTAGCGGTGTCCAACATTAACTCCATTCTGGTGCAAAGCATAAAGGGAGATGTCAAACACTGGGACAACTGATCCTGTTAGTCTCTAGCCTGGGAGTATTGAGGAAGGGCTATCTGATCCTGTTAGTCTCTAGCCTGGGAGTATTGAGGAAGGGCTATCTGATCCCGTTAGCCTCTAGCCTGGGAGTATTGAGGAAGGGCTATCTGATCCCGTTAGCCTCTAGCCTGGGAGTATTGAGGAAGGGCTATCTGATCCCGTTAGCCTCTAGCCTGGGAGTATTGAGGAAGGGCTATCTGATCCCGTTAGTCTCCAGCCTGGGAGTATTGAGGAAGGGCTATCTGATCCCGTTAGTCTCCAGCCTGGGAGTATTGAGGAAGGGCTATCTGATCCCGTTAGTCTCCAGCCTGGGAGTATTGAGGAAGGGCTATCTGATCCCGCTAGCCTCTAGCCTGGGAGTATTGAGGAAGGGCTATCTGATCCTGTTAGCCTCTAGCCTGGGAGTATTGAGGAAGGGCTATCTGATCCTGTTAGCCTCTAGCCTGGGAGTATTGAGGAAGGGCTATCTGATCCCGTTAGTCTCTAGCCTGGGAGTATTGAGGAAGGGCTATCTGATCCCGTTAGCCTCTAGCCTGGGAGTATTGAGGAAGGGCTATCTGATCCCGTTAGCCTCTAGCCTGGGAGTATTGAGGAAGGGCTATCTGATCCCGTTAGCCTCCAGCCTGGGAGTATTGAGGAAGTGCTATCTGATCCCGTTAGTCTCCAGCCTGGGAGTATTGAGGAAGTGCTATCTGATCCCGTTAGTATTGAGGAAGGGCTATCTGATCCCGTTAGCCTCCAGCCTGGGAGTATTGAGGAAGGGCTATCTGATCCCGTTAGCCTCCAGCCTGGGAGTATTGAGGAAGGGCTATCTGATCCCGTTAGCCTCCAGCCTGGGAGTATTGAGGAAGGGCTATCTGATCCTGTTAGCCTCTAGCCTGGGAGTATTGAGGAAGGGCTATCTGATCCTGTTAGCCTCTAGCCTGGGAGTATTGAGGAAGGGCTATCTGATCCCGTTAGTCTCTAGCCTGGGAGTATTGAGGAAGGGCTATCTGATCCCGTTAGTCTCCAGCCTGGGAGTATTGAGGAAGGGCTATCTGATCCCGTTAGCCTCTAGCCTGGGAGTATTGAGGAAGGGCTATCTGATCCCGTTAGCCTCCAGCCTGGGAGTATTGAGGAAGGGCTATCTGATCCCGTTAGCCTCCAGCCTGGGAGTATTGAGGAAGGGCTATCTGATCCCGTTAGCCTCCAGCCTGGGAGTATTGAGGAAGGGCTATCTGATCCCGTTAGCCTCCAGCCTGGGAGTATTGAGGAAGTAAGCACATTGTTATTTGTTTTCAGGGATCATTTGACATTTCATGTAATAGATACAGTGGGCTTCCAAATGATTGACACCCTTGATAAAGATGAGCAGAAATGACTGTATTAAATTATACAAACACTAAGCTATATTGTACACTGACAATTTTTTTAATTATATCATTTTATGCTAATACAACTGTTCCATTGGTGTGTGGCTAAAGAGCTCTCTATTCATGTCATCCAACAAATGTAAACAGCTGGAGTTTTCTAAACGCCACTTGGATTGGAACCTGGTGCTTTGGGTCAGATCACCTGTAAATAGAGCTCTTTGTCCACGCAGACCAGTGGTGGGTTTGGTGTCCAAATCAGGATGTATGAGCAGAGAATAACCCCATTACCTACTGTGGAATATGGTGCTGGATCTTAAATCAGGATGTATGAGCAGAGAATAACCCCATTACCTACTGTGGAATATGGTGCTGGATCTTAAATCAGGATGTATGAGCAGAGAATAACCCCATTACCTACTGTGGAATATGGTGCTGGATCTTAAATCAGGATGTATGAGCAGAGAATAACCCCATTACCTACTGTGGAATATGGTGCTGGATCTTTGATGTCATGGGGCTGTTCTGCTTCCGCTGGTCCCGGGGCTCCGGATGCTTCCGCTGGTCCCGGGGCTCCGGATGCTTCCGCTGGTCCCGGGGCTCCGGATGCTTCCGCTGGTCCCGGGGCTCCGGATGCTTCCGCTGGTCCCGGGGCTCCGGATGCTTCCGCTGGTCCCGGGGCTCCGGATGCTTCCGCTGGTCCCGGGGCTCCGGATGCTTCCGCTGGTCCCGGGGCTCCGGATGCTTCCGCTGGTCCCGGGGCTCCGGATGCTTCCGCTGGTCCCGGGGCTCCGGATGCTTCCGCTGGTCCCGGGGCTCCGGATGCTCCCGCTGGTCCCGGGGCTCCGGATGCTCCCGCTGGTCCCGGGGCTCCGGATGCTTCCGCTGGTCCCGGGGCTCCGGATGGTTCAGCTGGTCCCGGGGCTCCGGATGCTTCCGCTGGTCCCGGGGCTCCGGATGCTTCCGCTGGTCCCGGGGCTCCGGATGCTTCCGCTGGTCCTGGGGCTCCGGATGCTTCCGCTGGTCCCGGGGCTCCGGATGCTTCCGCTGGTCCCGGGGCTCCGGATGGTTCAGCGGTCCCGGGGCTCCGGATGCTTCCGCTGGTCCCGGGGCTCCGGATGCTTCCGCTGGTCCCGGGGCTCCGGATGCTTCCGCTGGTCCCGGGGCTCCGGATGCTTCCGCTGGTCCCGGGGCTCCGGATGCTTCCGCTGGTCCTGGGGCCTTTGTTAAGGTCAACGGCATCATGAACTCTACCAGGACATTTTAGCCTCAAGAAACTGGTTGCCTCTGTCAGGTGGCTGAAACTTGTCCCCAAGTGGATCTTCCAGTAAGACAATAACCCCAAGCACACATAAAAATCCACATAGAAATTGTTAATTGGCCACCAAAAATCAACATTTTGCAATGGCCATCTCAGTCTCCGGACTTAAAAACCCCATTGAAAGGCCATCTCAGTCTCCGGACTTGAAAACCCCATTGAAAGGCCATCTCAGTCTCCGGACATAAAAACCCCATTGAAAGGCCATCTCAGTCTCCGGACATAAAAACCCCATTGAAAGGCCATCTCAGTCTCCGGACTTAAAAACCCCATTGAATGGCCATCTCAGTCTCCGGACTTAAAAACCCCATTGAAAACCTTCGAATTGCAGAGGGCAGTTCATAAACACATTTCATACAGTCCTCTCATCTTTACCAAGGGTGTCAATTATTTGGAACCACACTGTATATCCTAACCAAGGGTGTCAATAATTTGGAACCCCACTGTATATCCTAACCAAGGGTGTCAATAATTTGGAACCACACTGTATATCTTAACCAAGGGTGTCAATAATTTGGAACCCCACTGACAATCCTAACCAAGGGTGTCAATAATTTGGAACCCCACTGACAATCCTAACCAAGGGTGTCAATCATTTGGAACCCCACTGACAATCCTAACCAAGGGTGTCAATAATTTGGAACCCCACTGTATATCTTAACCAAGGGTGTCAATAATTTGGATCCCCACTGTATATCCTAACCAAGGGTGTCAATAATTTGGAACCCCACTGTATATCTTAACCAAGGGTGTCAATCATTTGGATCCCCACTGTATATCCTAACCAAGGGTGTCAATAATTTGGAACCACACTGTATATCCTTACCAAGGGTGTCAATAATTTGGAACCCCACTGTATATCCTAACCAAGGGTGTCAATAATTTGGAACCACACTGTATATCCTAACCAAGGGTGTCAATAATTTGGAACCACACTGTATATCCTAACCAAGGGTGTCAATAATTTGGAACCACACTGTATATCCTTACCAAGGGTGTCAATAATTTGGAACCCCACTGTATATCCTAACCAAGGGTGTCAATAATTTGGAACCACACTGTATATCCTAACCAAGGGTGTCAATTATTTGGAACCCCACTGTATATCCTAACCAATAACAGGTCAAACGGTTTGCATTACCATTTATTTAAACTAGGATTTATTTTTGCATTGGATTTATCAGTTCATTTATCACCATGGCTACTGGCTAATAGCATCCCTCCTCACCAAAACATACCTGGCTAAAGTGATGCGTTGTGGCACTCGTCAGCCAAAAATAGTCGCTGTATGCGTTCTGGCGACCAGTTGTATCCAATAACCCAAAGAAGCCAATGAGAAAAGGCACTAAACGTTACTTTACTCTCGACTGAATATTAGTAAAGACCGCGCCGATGATGCTTTGACAGATGGACGCTACAAACGAAAAAGCGACGACGTGACGACTCAACCCCCATCTATAGGTCAAGGTGCATGACATAGAGCGCGAATGGCATGGAAATGCCGCGTGACATAATCAGTCACAAGATACAAATATATGCATTTTTTTTAAACAAACATTTTATGTTTAACTTCGAGATAACAAGCTTCAACCACACAGAGATGCTTTTATTTAAAATATTACGTTTTATTGTACACTTATTTCACACTATTTATTACTGAGCAATATGATATGGCCATTTCAGGACTGTCATCTTTATCCACACATTGGCAATTGTTCCACCATGAATGTATTCTGAAGTATATGAGTTTGCATGTTGCTAGATCTTTCTCTATGTCTGCCGGGTGCTGTGAGCGTGTGTGATGATGTTTGGTGGCTTGTATCCAAATGACCTTTTGTCGTGTTGATCCGTCTACTTGTCTGTCTACCCCTGCTGTCATACAGGGGGTCGGACCTCCGGGTGCCACTGCAGGAACACAGGGTCAGAGGTCAGAGATTAGGGACAAGGTCAAGGAGTGGTTGATGAGAGGTGTTGTGGTCAGAGAGCATGACGGACTAGAAAGGGTTCCCGCTACCAGGATAAATACGCCTGGTCTGAAAACAATCTATGCATTTTACATGATTGGGCAGGGGCACTGGCATGAGTGGGCCTGGGAGGGCATTGGCCCACCCACTTGGGAGCCAGGACCAACCAATCAGAATGAGATTTATCCCCACAACAGGGCTTTATTATATACAGAAATACTCTTCAGTTCCATCAGCTGTCCAGGTGGCTGGTCTCAGACGATCCCGCAGGTGAAGAAGCCGGATGTGGAGGTCCTGGCCTGGCGCGGTTACATGTGGTCTGCGGTTGTGAGGCCGGTAGGATGTACTGCCAAATTCTCTAAAATGATGTTTTTTTCTGCTGTGGTAGAGAAATTAACATTAAATTATCTGGCCACAGCTCTGGTGGACATTCCTGCAGTCAGTATGCCAATTGCACACTCCCTCAAAACGACAGACATCTGTGGCATTGTGTTGTGTGACAAAACTGCACATTTTAGAGTGGCCTTTTACTGTCCCCAGCACAAGGTGCGCCTGTTTAATGATCATGCTGTTTAATCAGCTTCTTGATATGCCACACCTGTCAGGTGGACGGATTACTTTGGCAAAAGATAAATGCTCACTAACAGGAATGTAGTGCCAGCTGCCCAGTGACACGAGCCTACCAGACGAGCTAAATTACTCTATGCTCGCTTCGAGGCAAGCAACACTGAAACAGGCATGAGAGCATCAGCTGTTCTGGATGACTGTGTGATCATGCTATCCGTAGCCGTTGTGAGTAAGACCTTTAAACAGGTCAACATTCACAAGGCCGCAGGGCCAGACGGATTACCAGGACGTGTACTCCGAGTATGCGCTGAACAACTGGCAAGTCTCTAAACTGACATTTTCAACCTGTCTCTGTCAGAGTCTGTAATACCAACATGTTTCAAGCAGACCACCATAGTCCCTGTGGCCAAAAACACTAAGGTAACCTGCCTAAATGACTACCGCCCTGTAGCACTCACGTCTGTAGCCATGAAGTGCTTGGAAATGCTGGTCATGGCTCACATCAACACCATTATCCCAGAAACCCTAGACCCACTCCAATTTGCAATACCGCCCCAACAGATCCACAGATGATGCAATTTCTATTGCACTCCACACTGCCCTTTCCCACCTGGACAAAAGGAACACCTATGTGAGAATGCTATTCATTAACTGCAGCTCAGCGTTCAATACCATAGTGCCCTCAAAGGACCCTGGGACTAAACACCTCCCTCTGCAACTGGATCCTGGACTTCCTGACGGGCCGCCCCCAGGTGGTAAGGGTAGGTAACAACACATCTGCCATGCTGACCTCAACACGGGGGCCCCTCGGGGGTGCGTGCTCAGTCCCCTCCTGTACTCCATGTTCACCCACGACTGCCACGACTGCATGGCCAAGCACGACTCCAACACCATCAATACGTTTCCCGACGACACAACAATGGTAGGCCTGATCACCGACAACGACGAGACAGCCTATAGGGAGGAGGTCAGAGACCTGGCCGTGTGGTGCCAGAATAACAACCTATCCCTCAATGTAACCAAGACTAAGGAGATGATTGAGGACCGAGCACTCCCCCATTCTCAACGACGGGGCTGTAGTGGAGCAGGTTGAGAGCTTCAAGTTCCTTGGTGTCCACATCACCAACAAACTAGAATGGTCCAAACACACCAAGACAGTCGTGAAGAGGGCACGACAAAGCCTATTCCCCCTCAGGAGACTGAAAAGATTTGGCATGTGTCCTTGGATCCTCAAAAAAGTTTTACAACTGCACCATTGAGAGCATCACTGCTTGGTATGGAAACTGTTTGTGTAGTGGGTGAACCAATACACTACAACCACTACACTACAACCACTACACTACAACCACTACACTACAACCACTACACTACAACCACTACACTACAACCACTACACTACTACCACTACAACTACTACACTACAACCACTACACTACTACCACTACAACCACTACACTACAACCACTACACTACAACCACTACACTACAACCACTACACTACAACCACTACACTACAACCACTACACTACTACCACTACACTACAACCACTACACTACTACCACTACAACCACTACACTACTACCACTACAACCACTACACTACAACCAATACACTACAACCACTACACTACAACCACTACAACCACTACACTACAACCACTACACTACAACCACTACACTACAACCACTACACTACAACCAATACACTACAACCACTACACTACAACCACTACACTACAACCACTACACTACAACCACTACAACCACTACACTACAACCACTACACCACAACCACTACACTACAACCACTACACTACAACCACTACACTACAACCACTACACTACAACCACTACACTACAACCACTACACTACTACCACTACAACCACTACACTACAACCACTACACTACAACCACTACACTACAACCAATACACTACAACCACTACACCACAACCACTACAACCACTACACTACAACCACTACACTACAACCACTACACTACAACCACTACACTACAACCACGACACCACAACCAATACACCACAACCAATACACCACAACCACTACACTACAACCAATACACCACAACCACTACACTACAACCACTACACTACAACCACTACACTACAACCACTACACTACAACCAATACACCACAACCACTACACTACAACCAATACACCACAACCACTACACTACAACCAATACACTACAACCAATACACCACAACCACTACACTACAACCAATACACCACAACCACTACACTACAACCAATACACCACAACCACTACACTACAACCAATAAACCACAACCACTACACCACAACCACTACACGATGTGTGCTTGGAAGCATGCATCTCTCCAAAGCACTGATTCCCAATACCCACTGATTCCCAATAACCATTTAATACCCACCGATTCCCAAAACCCATTTAATACCCACTGATTCCCAAAACCGATTTAATACCCACTGATTCCCAATACCCATTTAATACCCACTGATTCCCAATACCCATTTAATACCCACTGATTCCCAATACCCATTTAATACCCACTGATTCCCAATACCCATTTAATACCCACTGATTCCCAAAACCCATTTAACACCCACTGATTCCCAATACCCATTTAATACCCACTGATTCCCAATACCCATTTAATACCCACTGATTCCCAATACCCATTTAACACCCACTGATTCCCAATACCCATTTAATACCCACTGATTCCCAATACCCATTTAATACCCACTGATTCCCAATACCCATTTAATACCCACTGATTCCAAATACCCATTTAATACCCACTGATTCCCAATACCCATTTCATACCCACTGATTCCCAATACCCATTTAATACCCACTGATTCCCAATACCCATTTAATACCCACTGATTCCAAATACCCATTTAATACCCACTGATTCCCAATACCCATTTCATACCCACTGATTCCCAATACCCATTTAATACCCACTGATTCCCAATACCCATTTAATACCCACTGATTCCCAATACCCATTTAATACCCACTGATTCCCAATACCCATTTAATATCCACTGATTCCCAATATCCATTTAAGGAAACGGCTCCCTAACCCAATATGTCTCTTATGTATCAACGGTCATCATATAAAGTTTAAACAGACATAAAACAAACAAGAATAACCAGATCATTGTTATGCATCTCAGCTGGGCAAGTAACCTCATTTAATTTCTGAAAACCTTTTTTGGTGAAGTGTCAATAGGAACTATTGGATTCCATGTATGTGTTCCACACGGTGCAATATTACCAGGGCACCGGATGTTGTTGCGACCATCGTTCCCGCCAGCAAGAATAAGGCAGTGACATCAGTGATTTTCCTTTAAAATAAAAGTCCCGCAATGAATTTGGGTGAAAAATTATACAAATGGTCGAAATTTGTAACATTTTATAAAGAAATGTTAGCATACTTTTGATTAACTATATGAAAATAATAATAAAGTGAATCGCCTTTATAGCACAAATAATATTATAGCATTGACATTATTGTTAACAGCATTAAAAGTAATGATTATTAGATAGTTTCTATGGTAACAACAATACAAATAAACAAAACAATTATTTATAATGCTACTATTAATAATGATAGTAATAACAATATGAATAATAATATTATTATAATAATGAACTTTAGAAAACACTTTTTCTGTTTAGGGGACCTGCGTGGTTCTGGTAGTGGTTAGAGTGTTGGACTTGTAACCGAAATGTTGCTGGATCAAATCCCCGAACTGACAAGGTAAAAATCTGTCGTTCTGCCCCTGAACAAGGCAATTAACCCACTGTTCCTAGGCCGTAATTGAAAATAAGAATTTGTTCTTAACTGACTTGCCTAGTAAAATAAAATAAAATCGCTTATAAATCAATGGCGTGTATTGAGCAATAGCCCTGGTTCCCATGGATACAGTAGTACATTTTCATTCGCTCTTCCCGACTGTCCATCAACTCCTGGCTGAACTTTACGTCACAGCCACTGACAAAGTACGTCTCTGCAATCCTGACATTGTAGCACAGCAGGAGAGAGTGGGTTCATCACGGGAGTACATGCAGAGATGAATCGAAAATAATATAGATAATAATATACACCTCAGCAATGTATAATTATTTTTTACCATAAAGGTGAGATTTGAACCTTTCTTGGAGTATGCAGCATTACCAGTTATTGTATATGGTCCTCTTATGATAAATACGTATTACATTTAAAATGACATTTAGTTACATTTAACTGGTTAAATCCCATCGTTAATTAGCCCATTTCATATTGCACGATGTTCGTTTTTCATATTGGACATACTGCACCGTAGTACACAATTTCCTGTTCGTTGTGTCGCAGTAATATGGTTACAATTTCTACTCAGGACCACCTCTAGTTTACAAATCCATAGAGTGTACAACCCAAGGAGCGTCACTGCTCGTTCTGTGGCCCTTAAAGTGACCAATCAGCTTACACAAACAACAAACATTGTTGATCATGTAGGCTTGACATATATATATATATATTTTTTTAAGACATAATATCTTATAGAACTACTTTTAATTATTCTTTGTATGATAACTTAGTATAAAGTATATTAATAATTATATACATTTTCCATAATTTTCGCCCTAATTATGGGACTTTTATTCTGAAGGGTTGCAAAAATCCGTCACCCGGAAGTACTTAGTCATTCTTGCCCACTTCATAGCGGCGTGACCTTGTGCAACGCGTTATTTTATGAACGAACCTATTTATCGTAACCTTTAATAGTTGTTTATTTGAAATGATGGTAACGATAGCATAAACTATCAATTTCTAACATAGTCAATAGTCATAACTGGCAAGCTATGCTTTCTCTATTCAAATCCGCTCTTGTCGGATTGGCCAACACTGGTAGATCCACGGGGCTCCAAGGTAAGGTTCTGTCACAGTAGCTGGTTTGCGGACGAGGGGTAGACTTGTCACGCTGCAAACTGTTCAATGTTCTTTATCTCATCAAAAAACATGACAAGACTGGCCCGTGTTTTGAGTGTGAGAGGGCTTGACAACTAGCTCATGTTGGAAATGGACGCGAGTAGTGTGGACGAAATGGAGAAAAGATTGGAGAAGCAACAGCAGGACCGACAGGCTCTCAGCAGGACCGAATTCAGATCCGTGACCCTCATCCTTCCGCTCCATATCACAACTGGAGATAAAGAACAATATGGATGTCAGTTGTGATATGGAGCGGAAGGATGAGGGTCACGGATCTGAATGGGCTGTAGTAGGAAGATGAGAGAGCCTGATACAGGAAGCGGTGGAGCGTCTAGTAAAGAACGTATAAAGAGGGCCAAGGTAGGAAACAATAGTAGTGATGTGTTGTAGTGGAAAGTCGTGATGGTGTTTGATGAGACCACAGGGCTTCATTTACACACTATCCGACTAACCAATGTCATAGAGAAAGAGAGAGGTGTGAAGTCAAACTGGCCCGGTTCATTAGAAAAGGTAGATTGCAAATATTTTGTAGTTGTCAGGCTCATCAAGGGAAGACAATGCAATTGGAATAGCTTAATGGGAAGAAGATAGTCATGTCCCGGGTTCTTATGCTTGGTTGAGTAGAGTCATCGCTGGTGTCCCAATATGTCCACAGATGATATTAAAGAACATGTGAAGGGAGGCAGAGTGGTTGAGGCCAAAAGGTTGATCAGTAGGAAAGAAGTGAGAGCCTGTCGGTCCTGCTGAGAGCCTGTCGGTCCTGCTGAGAGCCTGTCGGTCCTGCTGAGAGCCTGTCGGTCCTGCTGAGAGCCTGTCGGTCCTGCTGAGAGCCTGTCGGTCCTGCTGAGAGCCTGTCGGTCCTGCTGAGAGCCTGTCGGTCCTGCTGAGAGCCTGTCGGTCCTGCTGAGAGCCTGTCGGTCCTGCTGAGAGCCTGTCGGTCCTGCTGAGAGCCTGTCGGTCCTGCTGAGAGCCTGTCGGTCCTGCTGAGAGCCTGTCGGTCCTGCTGAGAGCCTGTCGGTCCTGCTGAGAGCCTGTCGGTGCTGCCGAGAGCCTGTCGGTGCTGCCGAGAGCCTGTCGGTCCAGATGAAGGAGCTAGCTAGCTGTGAATGGTTGCCCTTCAAACCAACCAGCTAGATGGAGAAGGAGCTAGCTAGCTGTGAATGGTTGCCCTACAAACCAACCAGCTAGATGAAGGAGCTAGCAGTGAATGGTTGCCCTACAAACCAACCAGCTAGATGAAGGAGCTAGCAGTGAATGGTTGCCCTAAAATCCAACCAGCTAGATGAAGGAGCTAGCTAGCTGTAAATGGTTGCCCTACAAACCAACCAGCTAGATGAAGGAGCTAGCTAGCTGTGAATGGTTGCCCTACAAACCAACCAGCTAGATGGAGAAGGAGCTAGCTAGCTGTGAATGGTTGCCCTACAAACCAACCAGCTTGATGAAAGAGCTAGCTAGCTGTGAATGGTTGCCCTACAAACCAACCAGCTAGTTGGAGAAGGAGCTAGCTGTGAATGGTTGCCCTACAAACCAACCAGCTTGATGAAAGAGCTAGCTAGCTGTGAATGGTTGCCCTACAAACCAACCAGCTAGATGGAGAAGGAGCTAGCTGTGAATGGTTGCCCTACAAACCAACCAGCTTGATGAAAGAGCTAGCTGTGAATGGTTGCCCTACAAAACAACAAGCTAGATGAAGGAGCTAGCTGTGAATGGTTGCCCTACAAACCAACCAGCTAGATGAAGGAGCTAGCTGTGAATGGTTGCCCTACAAACCAACCAGCTAGATGAAGGAGCTAGCTGTGAATGGTTGCCCTACAAACCAACCAGCTAGATGAAGGAGCTAGCTGTGAATGGTTGCCCTACAAACCAACCAGCTAGATGGAGCTAGCTGTGAATGGTTGCCCTACAAACCAACCAGCTAGATGGAGAAGGAGCTAGCTGTGAATGGTTGCCCTACAAACCAACCAGCTAGATGAAAGGGCTAGCTAGCTGTGAATGGTTGCCCTACAAACCAACCAGCTAGATGAAGGAGCTAGCTGTGAATGGTTGCCCTACAAACCAACCAGCTAGATGGAGAAGGAGCTAGCTGTGAATGGTTGCCCTACAAACCAACCAGCTAGAAGAAGGAGCTAGCTGTGAATGGTTGCCCTTCAAACCAACCAGCTAGATGGAGAAGGAGCTAGCTGTGAATGGTTGCCCTACAAACCAACCAGCTAGATGGAGAAGGAGCTAGCTGTGAATGGTTGCCCTACAAACCAACCAGCTAGATGGAGAAGGAGCTAGCTGTGAATGGTTGCCCTACAAACCAACCAGCTAGATGGAGAAGGAGCTAGCTAGCTGTGAATGGTTGCCCTACAAACCAACCAGCTAGATGAAAGAGCTAGCTAGCTGTGAATGGTTGCCCTACAAACCAACCAGCTAGATGGAGAAGGAGCTAGCTGTGAATGGTTGCCCTACAAACCAACCAGCTAGATGGAGAAGGAGCTAGCTGTGAATGGTTGCCCTACAAACCAACCAGCTAGATGAAAGAGCTAGCTAGCTGTGAATGGTTGCCCTACAAACCAACCAGCTAGATGGAGAAGGAGCTAGCTGTGAATGGTTGCCCTACAAACCAACCAGCTAGATGGAGGAGCTAGCTAGCTGTGAATGGTTGCCCTACAAACCAACCAGCTAGATGGAGAAGGAGCTAGCTGTGAATGGTTGCCCTACAAACCAACCAGCTAGATGGAGAAGGAGCTAGCTGTGAATGGTTGCCCTACAAACCAACCAGCTAGATGGAGAAGGAGCTAGCTGTGAATGGTTGCCCTACAAACCAACCAGCTAGATGGAGAAGGAGCTAGCTGTGAATGGTTGCCCTACAAACCAACCAGCTAGATGGAGAAGGAGCTAGCTGTGAATGGTTGCCCTACAAACCAACCAGCTAGATGGAGAAGGAGCTAGCTGTGAATGGTTGCCCTACAAACCAACCAGCTAGATGGAGAAGGAGCTAGCTGTGAATGGTTGCCCTACAAACCAACCAGCTAGATGGAGAAGGAGCTAGCTGTGAATGGTTGCCCTACAAACCAACCAGCTTGATGAAAGAGCTAGCTGTGAATGGTTGCCCTACAAACCAACCAGCTAGATGGAGAAGGAGCTAGCTGTGAATGGTTGCCCTACAAACCAACCAGCTAGATGGAGAAGGAGCTAGCTGTGAATGGTTGCCCTACAAACCAACCAGCTAGATGATCTTAAATAAATGCTCATGCAGTATTCTTGCCATTTTGACAACACGTTTGACTGGCGGCCTGCAGCCACTATTATATTAGCTGGGCTTTCTAGCTAACGGCTTTAGCTAGCTAGCAGCAATATAAAACTATGATTGTTTGTTGTCTAGGTGTCCTGCAGAGTCATCGGAAGGTCCTGTCTGCTGGGATGAAGACATACGAGGTGCCTCCAGACTACAGCGGTAACTATCTTTCTTTGCCCTGCACCTTCAGCATTCAATCAGTTGACCTGAGTTCCTAGAATGGATGAAGCATTGTGTTGACCTGAGTTCCTAGAATGGATGAATCATTGTGTTGACCTGGCTTCCTAGAATGGATGAAGCATTGTGTTGACCGGAGTTCCTAGAATGGATGAAGCATTGTGTTGACCTGGCTTCCTAGAATGGATGAAGCATTGTGTTGACCTGAGTTCCTAGAATGGATGAAGCATTGTGTTGACCTGAGTTCCTAGAATGGATGAAGCATTGTGTTGAACCCCTCTTATCTAGAATGGATGAAGCATTGTGTTGAACCCCTCTTATCTAGAATGGATGAAGCATTGTGTTGAACCCCTCTTATCTAGAATGAATTAATCATTGTGTTGAACCCCTCTTATCTAGAATGGATGAATCATTGTGTTGAACCCCTCTTATCTAGAATGGATGAATCATTGTGTTGAACCCCTCTTATCTAGAATGGATGAATCATTGTGTTGAACCCCTCTTATCTAGAATGGATGAATCATTGTGTTGACCTGGCTTCCTAGAATGGATGAAGCATTGTGTTGACCTGGCTTCCTAGAATGGATGAATCATTGTGTTGAACCCCTCTTATCTAGAATGGATGAATCATTGTGTTGACCTGGCTTCCTAGAATGGATGAAGCATTGTGTTGACCTGGCTTCCTAGAATGGATGAAGCATTGTGTTGAACCCCTCTTATCTAGAATGGATGAATCATTGTGTTGAACCCCTCTTATCTAGAATGGATGAATCATTGTGTTGAACCCCTCTTATCTAGAATGGATGAATCATTGTGTTGAACCCCTCTTATCTAGAATGGATGAATCATTGTGTTGAACCCCTCTTATCTAGAATGGGTGAATCATTGTGTTGAACCCCTCTTATCTAGAATGGATGAAGCATTGTGTTGAACCCCTCTTATCTAGAATGGATGAAGCATTGTGTTGAACCCCTCTTATCTAGAATGGATGAAGCATTGTGTTGAACCCCTCTTATCTAGAATGGATGAAGCATTGTGTTGAACCCCTCTTATCTAGAATGGATGAAGCATTGTGTTGAACCCCTCTTATCTAGAATGGATGAAGCATTGTGTTGAACCCCTCTTATCTAGAATGGATGAAGCATTGTGTTGAACCCCTCTTATCTAGAATGGATGAATCATTGTGTTGAACCCCTCTTATCTAGAATGGATGAATCATTGTGTTGAACCCCTCTTATCTAGAATGGATGAATCATTGTGTTGAACCCCTCTTATCTAGAATGAATTAATCATTGTGTTGAACCCCTCTTATCTAGAATGGCGACAAGTTTGATGGTCATGGTGGTCAAGCATTCAGTTTGCATCATAACAACATTGCATCATATCCGTCAAGGTTTCTGACCACACACACTTTGGCTACAGGTCAAGATCACCCAGACTCCATATACTGTTTACCGTGACCCCCTCTCTGTGACCCCCTCTCTGTGACCCCTGTAGAGGTTGTGCTACCTGAAAGACCCAAGCTGAAGTTTCTGAACAAGGTGCCCAACTTTAAGAAGGCGAGGAAGGAGATGAAGAAGCTAAGAGACATCCAGGGACCAGCCCAGACAGCCAACACCTTCACCAAGGGACAGTATGGCATCGTGGTGAGTGTGTGTGTGTGTGTGTGTGTGTGTGTGTGTGTGCGTGTGCGTGTGTGAGTGTGTTGAATACACAGAGAACTCCGTCGACATGCCTACGAGGGTTATGTGTTAAAATAATCTCCCATCAGGGTCTGTGGATGTAGTTATATTGATCAAAACTTCCCCCTAAAGGTCAATGTTCCAGAACTGTTCTGTGGTTGATAAAAGTTCATTTATTTCTTCACTGTTTCAAACTTCCTCCAATCATCCTCCTCTCCTCAGGCGCTGGGCGGGGCTACCTCCACTTCTTATCTAATCATCCTCCTCTCCTCAGGCGCTGGGCGGGGCTACCTCCACTTCTTATCTAATCATCCTCCTCTCCTCAGGCGCTGGGCGGGGCTACCTCCACTTCTTATCCAATCATCTGCCTCTCCTCAGGCGCTGGGCGGGGCTACCTCCACTTCTTATTCAATCAACCTCCTTTCCTCAGGCGCTGGGCGGGGCTACTGCCACTTCTTATCCAATCATCTGCCTCTCCTTAGGTGCTGGGCGGGGCTACCTCCACTTCTTATCCAATCATCTGCCTCTCCTCAGGCGCTGGGCGGGGCTACCTCCACTTCTTATCCAATCATCCTCCTCTCCTCAGGCGCTGGGCGGGGCTACCCCCACTTCTTATCTAATCATCCTCCTCTCCTCAGGTGCTGGGAGGGGCTACCTCCACTTATCTAATCTCCCTCCTCTCCTCAGGCGCTGGGCGGGGCTACCTCCACTTATCTAATCATCCTCCTCTCCTCAGGCGCTGGGCGGGGCTACCTCCACTTATCTAACCATCCTCCTCTCCTCAGGCGCTGGGCGGGGCTACCTCCACTTATCTAATCATCCTCTCCTCAGGC
Organism: Oncorhynchus kisutch; assembly: GCF_002021735.2. Lineage (NCBI taxonomy): Eukaryota > Metazoa > Chordata > Actinopteri > Salmoniformes > Salmonidae > Oncorhynchus > Oncorhynchus kisutch. The sequence continues at coordinate 116,612 of NW_022262715.1, forward strand.
GCTGGGCGGGGCTACCTCCACTTATCTAATCATCCTCCTCTCCTCAGGTGCTGGGTGGGGCTACCTCCTTATCTAATCATCCTCCTCTCCTCAGGCGCTGGGCGGGGGCTACCTCCTTATCCAATCATCCTCCTCTCCTCAGGCGCTGGGTGGAGCTACCTCCACTTCTTATCTAATCATCCTCCTCTCCTCAGGCGCTGGGTGGAGCTACCTCCACTTCTTATCTAATCATCCTCCTCTCCTTAGTCGCTGGGCGGGGGCTACCTCCACTTCTTATCTAATCATCCTCCTCTCCTCAGGCACTGGGCGGGGGCTACCTCCACTTATCTAATCATCCTCCTCTCCTCAGGCACTGGGCGGGGGCTACCTCCACTTATCTAATCATCCTCCTCTCCTCAGGTGCTGGGTGGAGCTACCTCCACTTCTTATCTAATCATCCTCCTCTCCTCAGGCGCTGGGCGGGGGCTACCTCCACTTTGGTCACATGGAGATGATGCGTCTGACCATCAACAGGAGGATGGACCCTCGCACCACCTTCGCCCGCTGGCGTATTAACGCCCCCTACAAGCCCATCACCAGGAAGGGCCTGGGCCAAAGGATGGGCGGGGGCAAAGGGAACATAGACCACTACGTCACACCGGTGAAGTACGGACGGATGATTGTGGAGGTTGGGGGACGGCTGGAGCTGGGCGAGGTGGAGCCTATCCTCAAGGAAGTGGCCAAGAAACTGCCCTTCCCTGCCAAGGTCAGCTCCCCACTGGGGGTACTTAAAGGTGTAATAAAAGGGCCACATCTAGGGGTGGTGCTGGCCAATCACAGTAGCATCTGCTCCTCTAAATGCTGGGATATGTTGGGGGAAGAACTAGTTCCCTATTAGGCTTGGGATATTGAATTATACTGTGGTAGCATCAGAGACCTCGTTACAGTCTACTGCGGTAGCATCAGGGACCTCATTACATTCTACTGTGGTAGCATCAGAGACCTCATTACATTCTGCTGTGGTAGAATCAGAGACCTCATTACATTCTACTGCGGTAGCATCATAGACCTCATTACATTCTACTGCGGTAGCATCAGAGACCTCATTACATTCTGCTGTGGTAGAATCAGAGACCTCATTACATTCTGCTGTGGTAGAATCAGAGACCTCATTACATTCTGCTGTGGTAGAATCAGAGACCTCATTACATTCTACTGCGGTAGCATCAGAGACCTCATTACATTCTACTGCGGTAGCATCAGGGACCTCATTACAGTCTACTGCGGTAGCATCAGAGACCTCATTACAGTGTACTGCGGTACCATCAGACCTCATTACATTCTACTGCGGTAGCATCAGAGACCTCATTACATTCTACTGTGGTAGCATCAGGGACCTCATTACATTCTACTGCGGTAGAATCAGAGACCTCATTACATTCTACTGCGGTAGCATCAGAGACCTCATTACATTCTACTGTGGTAGAATCAGAGACCTCATTACATTCTGCTGTGGTAGAATCTGAGAGCGTATTACATTCTACTGTGGTAGAATCAGAGAGCGTATTACATTCTACTGCGGTAGCATCAGAGACCTCATTACAGTCTACTGCGGTAGCATCAGAGACCTCATTACAGTCTACTGTGGTAGCATCAGAGACCTCATTACAGTCTACTGCGGTAGCATCAGAGACCTCATTACAGTCTACTGCGGTAGCATCAGAGACCTCATTACATTCTACTGCGGTAGCATCATAGACCTCATTACATTCTACTGCGGTAGCATCATAGACCTCATTGCATTCTACTGCGGTAGCATCAGAGACCTCATTGCATTCTACTGCGGTAGCATCAGAGACCTCATTACAGTCTACTGCGGTAGCATCAGAGACCTCATTACAGTGTACTGCGGTACCATCAGACCTCATTACATTCTACTGCGGTAGCATCAGAGACCTCATTACATTATACTGCGGTAGCATCAGAGACCTCATTACAGTCTACTGCGGTAGCATCAGAGACCTCATTACAGTCTACTGCGGTAGCATCAGAGACCTCATTACATTCTACTGTGGTAGAATCAGAGACCTCATCACATTCTACTGTGGTACCATCAGACCTCATTACAGTCTACTGCGGTAGCATCAGAGACCTCATTACAGTCTACTGCGGTAGCATCAGAGACCTCATTACAGTCTACTGTGGTACCATCAGACCTCATTACATTCTACTGCGGTAGCATCAGAGACCTCATTACATTCTAATGTGCCACCTTATAGGGAGGACTATGAATCTGATTCTAAAGACATGTCTATCATTTCCTCTGATTCTAATCCTATACCTGACCTCTGACCCCCCCCTCCACCAGGTAGTGTCCAGAGAGAACCTGGCTGCGATGGAGCAGGAACACTATACCTGACCTAGTGTAACCTCTGACCCCTCTCTCCACCAGGTAGTGTCCAGAGAGAGCCTGGCAGCCATGCAGCAGGAACACTATACCTGACCTAGTGTAACCTCTGACCCCTCTCTCCACCAGGTAGTGTCCAGAGAGAGCCTGGTAGCCATGCAGCAGGAACACTATACCTGACCTAGTGTAACCTCTGACCCCTCTCTCCACCAGGTAGTGTCCAGAGAGAGCCTGGCAGCCATGCAGCAGGAACACTATACCTGACCTAGTGTAACCTCTGACCCCTCTCTCCACCAGGTAGTGTCCAGAGAGAGCCTGGCAGCCATGCAGCAGGAACAGCAGGACATGGAGCAGAACAACCAGAACCCCTGGACCTTCCAGAGGATCGCCAGGGGCAACATGCTGGGGGTCAGGAGGGTCCTCAGCCCCTTTGACCTCCACAACCACGGGAAGTACAGCGGAAAGTTCCACAACCCGGGCAGGGTGTGAGGGAGTCGCCGTGGTGCCCTCAAATACATTTTAACAGCTGACTGCAGTTTGGAACATGGCTTGCATCCAAAATGGCTGCCTGTTCGCTGCACTACTTTTGACCAGGTGCCATGTCAGACACAGCCCATGGAGCCAAAATGGCAGCCTGTTCCCTATTCAGTGCACTACTTTTGAGCAGAGCCCGGGTGCTATGTCAGACGCAGCCCATGGAGCCAAAATGGCTGCCTATTCCCTATTCGCTGCCTTACTTTTGACCAGGTGCCATGTCAGACACAGCCCATGGAGCCAAAATGGCTGCCTATTCCCTATTCGGTGCACTACTTTTGACCAGAGCCCGGGTGCTATGTCAGACGCAGCCCATGGAGCCAAAATGGCTGCGTATTCCCTATTCGCTGCACCACTTTTGACCAGAGCCCGGGTGCCATGTCAGACACAGCCCATGGAGCCAAAATGGCTGGCAATCACGTGGAGAATTCTCTCCTTCTGTGTGACTTCCTTATTGGAATGTAGCCTGTTGTCTGTACCAGATCAGTGATTGGTGTTCAATCAGGTCTCTCCTTCTGTGTGACTCCCTTATTGGAATGTAGCCTGTTGTCTGTACCAGATCAGTGATTGGTGTTCAATCAGGTCTCTCCTTCTGTGTGACTCCCTTATTGGAATGTAGCCTGTTGTCTGTACCAGATCAGTGATTGGTGTTCAATCAGGAAATAAAGATACTTGTCTTCTAATCTTCTGTTTTTAAAAGACTGTTTAATCTGGAGCCATCTGAAGAATGAAAGTTAGTGTGACAGATTGACATTTGATGACCAAAGTTGTGCCGATCTCTCCAACAAAAACATTTGACCCCATGTGATCCACCTGGTCATGTGATGTTGTTAGACAACAATTGTTTAATTTTTTTTCACCTTTATTTAACCAGGTAGGCTAGTTGAGAACACCTTTATTTAACCAGGTAGGCTAGTTGAGAACACCTTTATTTAACCAGGTAGGCTAGTTGAGAACACCTTTATTTAACCAGGTAGGCTAGTTGAGAACACCTTTATTTAACCAGGTAGGCTAGTTGAGAACACCTTTATTTAACCAGGTAGGCTAGTTGAGAACAAGTTCTCATTTACAACTGCGACCTGGCCAAGATAAAGCAAAGCAGTCCGACAGATACAACGACACAGAGTTACACATGGAGTAAAACAAACATACAGTCAATAATACAGTATAAACAAGTCTATATACGATGTGAGCAAATGAGGTGAGACAAGGGAGGTAAAGGCAAAAAAGGCATGGTGGCAAAGTAAATACAATATAGCAAGTAAAACACTGGAATGGTAGTTTTGCAATGGAAGAATGTGCAAAGTAGAAATAAAAATAATGGGGTGCAAAGGAGCAAAATAAATAAATAAATTAAATACAGTAGGGAAAGAGGTAGTTGTTTGGGCTAAATTATAGGTGGGCTATGTACAGGTGCAGTAATCTGTGAGCTGCTCTGACAGCTGGTGCTTAAAGCTAGTGAGGGAGATAAGTGTTTCTAGTTTCAGAGATTTTTGTAGTTCGTTCCAGTCATTGGCAGCAGAGAACTGGAAGGAGAGGCGGCCAAAGAAAGAATTGGTTTTGGGGGTGACTAGAGAGATAAACTACTATGACTGACCCTGTAAAACAACACCTATCATACTACTATGTCTGACCCTGTAAAACAACACCTATCATACTACTATGACTGACCCTGTAAAACAACACATTTCACTGCACCTGTGACAATATATATATTTTGTGACACCATGGGCTGTGCCATTGAGGCATTCTTCCTTTTGAAGTAGTCAATTTTCTTCTTCACGATTGGCTGACCCCTCCTGATGACCCAGTTGGACACGACCCCAAAAGAGTCACCAGGAGGGATCAGCCAATGAAGTTGAAAGTCCCACCCAGTTTAGTCCCACCCAGTTTAATACATTTTAAATGGTGAAAGCCCTCAATGGTGTTGCCCACTGAGGAGTGGAATGGAATGCACCTGGACCTCACTTCCTCTTGAAGACGTGCATTGAATTAAGAAAGCAGTTTCAGGGGGTTTGGATTGGGAGTGGTGGTGATTGGGAGTGATGGTGGCTGGGGAAACATGGAGAGGCCAGAGAGAGCCATACTTGTAAATTGTGCTAAGGAGAAGAACGCTGCCTAAAACGTCCTTTTTGGCCACTAGAGGCCCCTATCATCCTCTATGAGGAGTGCCCTCATTGCCCTTTCCATCATGGCCGCCTGGAGTGGCCTGCTTGCCGCTCATAACGCATGCGCAATGATTACAAACAAATGTTTGAAAGAAATTTACCGCGAAACTGGTAAGTCAAGTTACAAACGTTTGTTTTAAGTGTTTTAACTATTGTTATTCTCCGACATTGGACCTTAACTGCGACGAGAAATAGCACCTCTAAACTGTTCTACTAAATCGCCTTGTGTATAAAATGTTTTAAAAAATAAAAAGTATTTCGCTAGCTGTTGTTGACAAAACAAACTACATCCGTGTTTCGTCTAGGAGGTGATCATGTTAGTTAGCTTTCAGATTGAATATCATTATATATTTAGCGGCTATATTATTTTTCCCCCACATTTCCCGTGTATGCCTTGATTAGCTGTCTGTCTCTTTTTCCTAGTTGAAATTATGAAGCCTGTCCGGGGATCGGAACGCGCCTCCTCCAAGGCACCTAAAGGCAAGAAGACAGGCGAGAAGCCAAATAAGCCCGGTATAAAGACACGTCAACGGAGAGTATCTCAGGTGAGAAAGTTCTGAAGAATTAAACCTCTGAGAGGATACGGTTCTCCTTTTTGTTTTCATCACATCATTCTGTCTTCGTGTACCCTCTTCAGGAGGAGCCCCAGCCAGGAACCAGCAGCCAGATCCCTCAGCCAAAACCACAGAAGAAGAAGAAAGGTGGCACAGTTGCAAGTCCCAGGAAGCTGAAAGGTCAGGAGAAGTGGAAACCGCTGACCAAGCCCTCAATTACGGCTCTAGACAACATACTGGGACTGTCTATACTGTGAGTAACATCCTCCATGGTTCTTGACTGGGCCGGTCTATACTGTGAGTAACGTCCTCCATCATGGTTCTTGACTGGGCCGGTCTATACTGTAACATCCTCCATCATGGTTCTTGACTGGGCCTGTCTATACAGTGAGTAGCACCCAGGAAGTCGACTGTGAATCTCGGCCACTGTTCATCTGTCTAGGAGAACCGAGGCGCTGTAATGGCCACTGGCCCATCGGTGAACTGACGCTTGAATAGCCCTGGTTTAAGGTTTCCCTGGGTTGTTGTTACTAACTGATTCATTTTTAACCCTCTCTCCTTTTCTCGCTCTCTCAGGTCTGTTCTGGCTGGAAGACGGACTAACAAAGAGGAATCGCAGAAACATCTGAACATGGTGAAAAACAGGTGAGAGAACAGAACTCGGTGTAGGACTGGGGACAGTGGACCTACTATGATCAGTGTCGCCCTGTACTGAGGGATAAGCCCCTCAATAGATGCACTTATGTCACCCAAAATACTGGATTATTTTCATATACAGTACCAGTCAAAAGTTTGGACACCACCTTCCAGAATTGTTCTTTATTTTTACTATTTTCTACATTGTAGAATAATAGTGAAGACATCAAAACTATGAAATAACACATATGGAATCATGTAGTAACCAGAAAAATATTAAACAAATCAAAATTGATTTTATATTTTATATTCTTCAAAGTAGCCACCCTTTGCCTTGATGACAATGTTGGACACCCTTGGAATTCTCTCAACCAGCTTCATGAGGAATGCTCTTCCAACAGCCTTGAAGGAGTTCCCACATATGCTGAGCACTTGTTGGCTGCTTTTCCTTCACTCTGCGGTCCAACTCATCCCAAACCATCTCAGTTGGGTGATTGTAGAGGCCAGGTTATCTGATGCAGCGCTCCATCACTCTACTTATTGGTCAAATATCCCTGACACAGCCTGGAGGTGTGGTGGGTCATTGTCCTGTGGTAGCCATGCTTGTTAAGAGTGCCTTGAATTCTAAATAAATCACAGACAGTGTCACCAGCAAAGCACCATCACACCTCTTCCTCCATGCTTCACGGTGGGAAACACACATGCGGAGATCATCCGTTTACCTACTCTGCGTCTCACAAAGACACAAACGGTTGGAACCAAAAATGTCTAATTTGGACTCATCAGACCAAAGGACAGATTTCCATCGGTCTTATGTCCATTGCTCGTGTTTCAAGCAAGTCTCTTCTTATCGGTGTCCTTTAGTAGTGGTTTCTGTGCAGCAACAGTCTTCTCTGAACAAATCATTTTATTTGTCAAATGCGCCGAATACAACAGGTGTAGTAGACCTTACAGTGAAATGCTGAATACAACAGGTGTAGTAGACCTCACAGTGAAATGCTGAATACAACAGGTGTAGTAGACCTTACAGTGAAATGCTGAATACAACAGGTGTAGTAGACCTTACAGTGAAATGCTGAATACAACAGGTGTAGTAGACCTTACAGTGAAATGCTGAATACAACAGGTGTAGTAGACCTCACAGTGAAATGCTGAATACAACAGGTGTAGTAGTCCTCACAGTGAAATGCTGAATACAACAGGTGTAGTAGACCTCACAGTGAAATGCTGAATACAACAGGTGTAGTAGACCTCACAGTGAAATGCTGAATACAACGGGTGTAGTAGACCTCACAGTGAAATGCTGAATACAACAGGTGTAATAGACCTCACAGTGAAATGCTGAATACAACGGGTGTAGTAGACCTCACAGTGAAATGCTGAATACAACAGGTGTAGTAGACCTCACAGTGAAAAGCTGAATACAACAGGTGTAGTAGACCTTACAGTGAAATGCTGAATACAACAGGTGTAGTAGACCTTACAGTGAAATGCTGAATACAACAGGTGTAGTAGACCTTACAGTGAAATGCTGAATACAACAGGTGTAGTAGACCTTACAGTGAAATGCTGAATACAACAGGTGTAGTAGACCTTACAGTGAAATGCTGAATACAACAGGTGTAGTAGACCTCACAGTGAAATGCTGAATACAACAGGTGTAGTAGTCCTCACAGTGAAATGCTGAATACAACAGGTGTAGTAGACCTCACAGTGAAATGCTGAATACAACAGGTGTAGTAGACCTCACAGTGAAATGCTGAATACAACAGGTGTAGTAGACCTCACAGTGAAATGCTGAATACAACAGGTGTAGTAGACCTTACAGTGAAATGCTGAATACAACAGGTGTAGTAGACCTCACAGTGAAATGCTGAATACAACAGGTGTAGTAGACCTTACAGTGAAATGCTGAATACAACAGGTGTAGTAGACCTTACAGTGAAATGCTGAATACAACAGGTGTAGTAGACCTTACTGTGAAAAGCTGAATACAACAGGTGTAGTAGACCTCACTGTGAAAAGCTGAATACAACAGGTGTAGTAGACCTCACAGTGAAATGCTGAATACAACAGGTGTAGTAGACCTCACAGTGAAAAGCTGAATACAACAGGTGTAGTAGACCTCACTGTGAAATGCTGAATACAACAGGTGTAGTAGACCTTACTGTGAAAAGCTGAATACAACAGGTGTAGTAGACCTTACTGTGAAAAGCTGAATACAACAGGTGTAGTAGACCTCACAGTGAAATGCTGAATACAACAGGTGTAGTAGACCTCACAGTGAAAAGCTGAATACAACAGGTGTAGTAGACCTTACAGTGAAATGCTGAATACAACAGGTGTAGTAGACCTCACAGTGAAAAGCTGAATACAACAGGTGTAGTAGACCTTACAGTGAAAAGCTGAATACAACAGGTGTAGTAGACCTCACAGTGAAAAGCTGAATACAACAGGTGTAGTAGACCTTACAGTGAAATGCTGAATACAACAGGTGTAGTAGACCTTACAGTGAAAAGCTGAATACAACAGGTGTAGTAGACCTCACAGTGAAAAGCTGAATACAACAGGTATAGTAGACCTTACCGTGAAAAGCTGGGGTACAGGCTGGTCGGCGTGCTGGGGTACAGGCTGGTCGGCCTGCTGGGGTACAGGCTGGTTGGCGTGCTGGGGTACAGGCTGGTCGGTGTGCTGGGGGTACAGGCTGGTCTGTGTGCTGGGGTACAGGCTGGTCGGCGAGCTGGGGTACAGGCTGGTCGGCGTGCTGGGGTACAGGCTGGTCGGCGTGCTGGGGTACAGGCTGGTCGGCGTGCTGGGGTACAGGCTGGTCGGCGTGCTGGGGTACAGGCTGGTCGGCGTGCTGGGGTACAGGCTGGTCGGCGTGCTGGGGTACAGGCTGGTCGGCGTGCTGGGGTACAGGCTGGTCGGCGTGCTGGGGTACAGGCTGGTCGGCGTGCTGGGGTACAGGCTGGTCGGCGTGCGGGGGTACAGGCTGTTCGGCGTGCTGGGGTACAGGCTGGTCGGCGTGCTGGGGTACAGGCTAGAGGTGCCTATATAATTAACAGTGAGTTGCAGCAGAGTAAAAACAAAGGGGGGGGGGTGTCAATGTGGACATTTTGATTAGATGTTCAGGAGTCTTATGTCTTGGGGGTAGAAGCTGTTGAGTCCTGTTGATGTTAAAGGAGAGAGACTCCCTGGAGCAGCAGTAGGAGGAGTCTTATGTCTTGGGGGTAGAAGCTGTTGAGTCCTGTTGATGTTAAAGGAGAGAGACTCCCTGGAGCAGCAGCAGTAGGAGGAGTCTTATGTCTTGGGGGTAGAAGCTGTTGAGTCCTGTTGATGTTAAAGGAGAGAGACTCCCTGGAGCAGCAGTAGGAGGAGTCTTATGTCTTGGGGGTAGAAGCTGTTGAGTCCTGTTGATGTTAAAGGAGAGAGACTCCCTGGAGCAGCAGTAGGAGGAGTCTTATGTCTTGGGGGTAGAAGCTGTTGAGTCCTGTTGATGTTAAAGGAGAGAGACTCCCTGGAGCAGCAGTAGGAGGAGTCTTATGTCTTGGGGGTAGAAGCTGTTGAGTCCTGTTGATGTTAAAGGAGAGAGACTCCCTGGAGCAGCAGTAGGAGGAGTCTTATGTCTTGGGGGTAGAAGCTGTTGAGTCCTGTTGATGTTAAAGGAGAGAGACTCCCTGGAGCAGCAGTAGGAGGAGTCTTATGTCTTGGGGGTAGAAGCTGTTGAGTCCTGTTGATGTTAAAGGAGAGAGACTCCCTGGAGCAGCAGTAGGAGGAGTCTTATGTCTTGGGGGTAGAAGCTGTTGAGTCCTGTTGATGTTAAAGGAGAGAGACTCCCTGGAGCAGCAGTAGGAGGAGTCTTATGTCTTGGGGGTAGAAGCTGTTGAGTCCTGTTGATGTTAAAGGAGAGAGACTCCCTGGAGCAGCAGTAGGAGGAGTCTTATGTCTTGGGGGTAGAAGCTGTTGAGTCCTGTTGATGTTAAAGGAGAGAGACTCCCTGGAGCAGCAGTAGGAGGAGTCTTATGTCTTGGGGGTAGAAGCTGTTGAGTCCTGTTGATGTTAAAGGAGAGAGACTCCCTGGAGCAGCAGTAGGAGGAGTCTTATGTCTTGGGGGTAGAAGCTGTTGAGTCCTGTTGATGTTAAAGGAGAGAGACTCCCTGGAGCAGCAGTAGGAGGAGTCTTATGTCTTGGGGGTAGAAGCTGTTGAGTCCTGTTGATGTTAAAGGAGAGAGACTCCCTGGAGCAGCAGTAGGAGGAGTCTTATGTCTTGGGGGTAGAAGCTGTTGAGTCCTGTTGATGTTAAAGGAGAGAGACTCCCTGGAGCAGCAGTAGGAGGAGTCTTATGTCTTGGGGGTAGAAGCTGTTGAGTCCTGTTGATGTTAAAGGAGAGAGACTCCCTGGAGCAGCAGTAGGAGGAGTCTTATGTCTTGGGGGTAGAAGCTGTTGAGTCCTGTTGATGTTAAAGGAGAGAGACTCCCTGGAGCAGCAGTAGGAGGAGTCTTATGTCTTGGGGGTAGAAGCTGTTGAGTCCTGTTGATGTTAAAGGAGAGAGACTCCCTGGAGCAGCAGTAGGAGGAGTCTTATGACTTGGGGGTAGAAGCTCTTGAGGAGCTTTTTGGTCCTAGACTTGGTGCTCCGGTACCGCAGAGAACAGTCTGTGACGTGGATGGTTGGGGCCTTCCTCTGACAGTGCCTGGTATGGAGGTCCTGGATGTCAAGAATCTTGGCCCTGGTGATGTAGTGGGCCGTATGCACTACCCTCTATAGGGTCTTCCTCTGACACCGCCTGGTATAGAGGTCCTGGATGTCAAGAATCTTGGCCCTGGTGATGTACTGGGCCGTATGCACTACCCTCTATAGGGTCTTCCTCTGACACCGCCTGGTGTAGAGGTCCTGGATGTCAGGAAGCTTGGCCCCAGTCATGTACTGGGCCGTAAGCACTACTCTCTGTAGCGCCTTACGGTCAGAAGCTGAGCAGCTGCCATACCAGGCGGTGAGGCAACCGGTCAAGATGCTCAAAAAGTTCTAGTTGCACCATCAAGAGCATCTGGGGACCCATGCAAAATATTTTCAGTCTCCTGAGGGGAAAAGGTGTCGTCGTGCCCTCTTCACAACTGTCTTGGTGTGTTTGTACCATGATCAGCTCCTTTGTCTTGCTCACATTGAGAGTTTTGTTGTCCTGGCAACACACTGCCAGGTCTCTAACCTCCTCCCTATATGCTGTCTCAATGTTTTGTCGGTGGTCAGGCCTACCTTCGATAGGTCGTTGGAGATGTGGACTTGAACCGTTCCACTTCAGTCCTGTTGATGTTAATGGGGGCCCTCTGTTCAGTCCTGTTGATGTTAATGGGGGCCCTCTGTTCAGTCCTGTTGATGTTAATGGGGGCCCTCTGTTCAGTCCCGTTGATGTTAATGGGGTCCCTCTGTTCAGTCCCGTTGATGTTAATGGGGGCCCTCTGTTCAGTCCCGTTGATGTTAATGGGGGCCCTCTGTTCAGTCCCGTCGATGTTAATGGGGGCCCTCTGTTCAGTCCCGTCGACGTTAATGGGGGCCCTCTGTTCAGTCCCGTCGACGTTAATGGGGGCCCTCTGTTCAGTCCCGTCGATGTTAATGGGGGCCTGTTCAGCCCTCTTTTTCCGCAGTCCACGATCAGCTCCTTTGTCTTGCTCACATTGAGAGGTTGTTGTCCTGGCAACACACGGCCAGGTCTATGACCTCCTCCCTGTTGAGGGGCCTTAATGTTGAGGATCAGCGTGGCAGATGGGGTGGCAGGTAGCCTAGTGGTTAGAGGGTTGGGCCAGTAACCGAGAGGTTGCTGGATCGGTTCCTCGAGCTGACAAGGTACAAATCTGTCGTTCTGCCCCTGACAGGCAGTTAACCCACTGTTCCTAGGCCAGTTAACCCACTGTTCCTAGGCCAGTTAACCCACTGTTCCTAGGCCAGATAACCCACTAGACCAGCTAACCCACTGTTCCTAGACCAGATAACCCACTAGACCAGTTAACCCACTGTTCCTAGACCAGTTAACCCACTGTTCCTAGACCAGTTAACCCACTACACCAGTTAACCCACTGTTCCTAGACCAGATAACCCACTAGACCAGTTAACCCACTGTTCCTAGACCAGTTAACCCACTAGACCAGTTAACCCACTGTTCCTAGACCAGTTAACCCACTAGACCAGTTAACCCACTGTTCCTAGACCAGCTAACCCACTGTTCCTAGACCAGCTAACCCACTGTTCCTAGACCAGCTAACCCACTGTTCCTAGACCAGCTAACCCACTGTTCCTAGACCAGCTAACCCACTGTTCCTAGACCAGTTAACCCACTGTTCCTAGACCAGTTGTTCCTGGGCCGTCATTGTAAATAAGGATTTGTTCTTAACTGACTAGTTGAATAAAGGTTAGATGCATAATATACACCTGGAGGTCTGTGACAGAAACACGACCGTTCTAAAGTTTAGGGTCACTTAGAAATGGCCTCGTTTTTGAAAGAAAATAAACATTTTTTTTGTCCATTAAAATAATATCAAATTGATCAGAAATACCGTGTAGACATTGTTCATTTTGTAAATTACTATTGTAGCTGGAAACTGAAAAAAATGAATATCTACATAGGTGTACAGAGGCCCAATTATCAGCAACCATCACTCCTGTGTTCCAATGGCACGTTGTGTTTAAAAAAAAAATTAATTTTATTTAACCAGGTAGGCTAGTTGAGAACAAGTTCTCATTTGCAACTGCGACCTGGCCAAGATAAAGCATAGCAGTGTGAGCATACAACAAAGAGTTACACATGGAGTAAACAATTAACAAGTCAATAACACAGTAGAAAACAAAGGGGGAGTCTATATACAATGTGTGCAAAAGGCATGAGGAGGTAGGCAAATAATTACAATTTTGCAGATTAACACTGGAGTGATAAATGATCAGATGGTCATGTACAGGTAGAGATATTGGTGTGCAGAAAAGTAAATAAATAAAAACAGTATGGGGATGAGGTAGGTGAAGAAGGGTGGGCTATTTACCAATAGACTATGTACAGCTGCAGCGATCGGTTAGCTGCTCAGATAGCTGATGTTTGAAGTTGGTGAGGGAGATAAAAGTCTCCAACTTCAGCGATTTTTGCAATTCGTTCCAGTCACAGGCAGCAGAGTACTGGAACGAAAGGCGGCCAAATGAGGTGTTGGCTTTAGGGATGATCAGTGAGATACACCTGCTGGAGCGCGTGCTACGGATGGGTGTTGCCATCGTGACCAGTGAGCTGAGATAAGGCGGAGCTTTACCTAGCATGGACTTGTAGATGACCTGGAGCCAGTGGGTCTGGTGACGAATATGTAGCGAGGGCCAGCTGACTAGAGCATACAAGTCGCAGTGGTGGGTGGTATAAGGTGCTTTAGTGACAAAACGGATGGCACTGTGATAGACTGCATCCAGTTTGCTGAGTAGAGTGTTGGAAGCCATTTTGTAGATGACATCGCCGAAGTCGAGGATCGGTAGGATAGTCAGTTTTACTAGGGTAAGCTTGGCGGCGTGAGTGAAGGAGGCTTTGTTGCGGAATAGAAAGCCGACTCTTGATTTGATTTTCGATTGGAGATGTTTGATATGAGTCTGGAAGGAGAGTTTGCAGTCTAGCCAGACACCTAGGTACTTATAGACGTCCACATATTCTAGGTCGGAACCATCCAGGGTGGTGATGCTAGTCGGGCATGCGGGTGCAGGCAGCGACCGGTTGAAAAGCATGCATTTGGTTTTACTAGCGTTTAAGAGCAGTTGGAGGCCACGGAAGGAGTGTTGTATGGCATTGAAGCTTGTTTGGAGGTTAGATAGCACAGTGTCCAAAGACGGGCCGAAAGTATATAGAATGGTGTCGTCTGCGTAGAGGTGGATCAGGGAATCGCCCGCAGCAAGAGCAACATCATTGATATACACAGAGAAAAGAGTCGGCCCGAGAATTGAACCCTGTGGCACCCCCATAGAGACTGCCAGAGGACCGGACAGCATGCCCTCCGATTTGACACACTGAACTCTGTCTGCAAAGTAATTGGTGAACCAGGCAAGGCAGTCATCCGAAAAACCGAGGCTACTGAGTCTGCCGATAAGAATATGGTGATTGACAGAGTCGAAAGCCTTGGCAAGGTCGATGAAGACTGCTGCACAGTACTGTCTTTTATCGATGGCGGTTATGATATCGTTTAGTACCTTGAGTGTGGCTGAGGTGCACCCGTGACCGGCTCGGAAACCAGATTGCACAGCGGAGAAGGTACGGTGGGATTCGAGATGGTCAGTGACCTGTTTGTTGACTTGGCTTTCGAAGACCTTAGATAGGCAGGGCAGGATGGATATAGGTCTGTAACAGTTTGGGTCCAGGGTGTCTCCCCCTTTGAAGAGGGGGATGACTGCGGCAGCTTTCCAATCCTTGGGGATCTCAGACGAGATGAAAGAGAGGTTGAACAGGCTGGTAATAGGGGTTGCGACAATGGTGGCAGATAGTTTCAGAAATAGAGGGTCCAGATTGTCAAGCCCAGCTGATTTGTACGGGTCCAGGTTTTGCAGCTCTTTCAGAACATCTGCTATCTGGATTTGGGTAAAGGAGAACCTGGAGAGGCTTGGGCGAGGAGCTGCGGGGGGGGCGGAGCTGTTGGCCGGGGTTGAAGTAGCCAGGCGGAAGGCATGGCCAGCCGTTGAGAAATGCTTATTGAAGTTTTCGATAATCATGGATTTATCAGTGGTGACCGTGTTACCTAGCCTCAGTGCAGTGGGCAGCTGGGAGGAGGTGCTCTTGTTCTCCATGGACTTCACGGTGTCCCAGAACTTTTTGGAGTTGGAGCTACAGGATGCAAACTTCTGCCTGAAGAAGCTGGCCTTAGCTTTCCTGACTGACTGCGTGTATTGGTTCCGGACTTCCCTGAACAGTTGCATATCACGGGGACTATTCGATGCTATTGCAGTCCGCCACAGGATGTTTTTGTGCTGGTCGAGGGCAGTCAGGTCTGGGGTGAACCAAGGGCTGTATCTGTTCTTAGTTCTGCATTTTTTGAACGGAGCATGCTTATCTAAAATGGTGAGGAAGTTACTTTTAAAGAATGACCAGGCATCCTCAACTGACGGGATGAGGTCAATGTCCTTCCAGGATACCCGGGCCAGGTCGATTAGAAAGGCCTGCTCACAGAAGTGTTTTAGGGAGCGTTTGACAGTGATGAGGGGTGGTCGTTTGACTGCGGCTCCGTAGCGGATACAGGCAATGAGGCAGTGATCGCTGAGATCCTGGTTGAAGACAGCGGAGGTGTATTTGGAGGGCCAGTTGGTCAGGATGACGTCTATGAGGGTGCCCTTGTTTACAGAGTTAGGGTTGTACCTGGTGGGTTCCTTGATGATTTGTGTGAGATTGAGGGCATCTAGCTTAGATTGTAGGACTGGCGGGGTGTTAAGCATATCCCAGTTTAGGTCACCTAACAGAACAAACTCTGAAGCTAGATGGGGGCGATCAATTCACAAATGGTGTCCAGGGCACAGCTGGGAGCTGAGGGGGGTCGGTAGCAGGCGGCAACCGTGAGAGACTTATTTCTGGAGAGAGTCATTTTCAAAATTAGTAGTTCGAACTGTTTGGGTATGGACCTGGAAAGTATGACATTACTTTGCAGGCTATCTCTGCAGTAAACGGCAACTCCTCCCCCTTTGGCAGTTCTATCTTGACGGAAGATGTTATAGTTGGGTATGGAAATCTCTGAATTTTTGGTGGCCTTCCTGAGCCAGGATTCAGACACAGCAAGGACATCAGGGTTAGCAGAGTGTGCTAAAGCAGTGAGTAAGACAAACTTAGGGAGGAGGCTTCTGATGTTGACATGCATGAAACCAAGGCTTTTTCGATCACAGAAGTCAACAAATGAGGGTGCCTGGGGACATGCAGGGCCTGGGTTTACCTCCACATCACCCGCGGAACAGAGAAGGAGTATTATGAGGGTGCGGCTAAAGGCTATCAAAACTGGTCGCCTAGAGCGTTGGGGACAGAATAAGAGGAGCAGGTTTCTGGGCATGGTAGAATATATTCAGGGCATAATGCGCAGACAGGGGTATGGTGGGGTGCGGGTACAGCGGAGGTAAGCCCAGGCACTGGGTGATGATGAGAGCGGTTGTATCTCTGGACATGCTGGTAGTAATGGGTGAGGTCACCGCATGTGTGGGAGGTGGGACAAAGGAGTTATCAGGGGCGTGAAGAGTGGAACTAGGGGCTCCATTGTGAACTAAAACAATGATAACTAACCTGAACAACAGTATACAAGGCATATTGACATTTGAGAGAGACATACAGCGAGGCATACAGTAATCACAGGTGTTGAATTGGGAAAGCTAGCTAAAACAGTAGGTGAGACAACAGCTAATCAGCTAGCACAACAACAGCAGGTAAAAAGGCGTAGACTAGGCAACGGGGCCAACAGATAAAACAAACAAGCAGAATGGAGTACCGTGATTAATGGACAGTCCAGCGTGCATCAGCTATGTAGCCAAGAGATCAGTGTCCAGGGGGCAGCGGTGGATGGGGCAGGGAAGCTGGACTGGCGAGTGTTATCCAGGTTTTAAAAAACTAACAATGACTAAATAGCTTGTAGCTAGTTAGCTGGTTAGCTTCTGGAGGTTCTTGAGTGTGTTCTAAAAATAATAATAGCGATTCCGTATCACATTGGGTGAGGCAGGTTTCCGGAAGGTATAAACAAATTAAAAGTCAAAAGAGATAGAAAGTAAATGTGGGTCCGGTGAGCGTTTGGGACGCGGCGATTCAGGCGGTTAGCAGGCCTGTGCTAACAAGCTAACAGTTTGTAGGCCCGGGCTAGACAAGGTAGCAGTTAGCGGACCGGAGCTGGACAAGCTAGCAGTTAGCAGGATGAATTAGCAAGCAGGGAGATAGCGAGGGCTAGAGAGTTAGCCTTTGGGGGACGTCGCGATGGGGTGAGTCTGTTTATTCCTCTTCATGCGGTGACATCGATAGACCGGTCGTGGGCCCGGGTATTGTAGCTCAGGAGTATGCTACGGTGGTAGCGCAGGCCGGGCTAGCTTCAAGCTAAGTGGGTGGAAACGCTAGCCAGGGGTAATCATCCGGGGTTGCGGTTTAGCTAGATAGCTAGTTGTGAAGATCCAGCTGAAAAATGTTCCGTTTGCGGTGGGAATCCGGGGATGAATCCGGGGATGAAAAATAAATAGGTCCGTTATGCTCTGGTTAGAGTCGCGTTGTTTCCGAACTACAGGTTAGCTGATGACCGGTTAGCTGAAGACCGCTAGCATAGCTGGTGGTTAGCTGGCTAGCTTCAGTTGAGGGGTTCCGAAGTAAATATAAATACTTTAGGAAAAATAGCTACATTGGGTGAGTCAGGTTGCAGGAGAGTATTTGGAAGCTTAGGTTTAGCAAAATGTTTTTAAAGGGATAGCTATGTAAAAAACGAAAAATATGTAAAAAACGAAATATACAGGGACACGACACGACGACTTGGAACCTGTTGGCTACTCCTGTGTTCCAGTGGCACGTTGTGTTAGCTAATCCTGTGTTCCAGTGGCACGTTGTGTTAGCTACTCCTGTGTTCCAGTGGCACGTTGTGTTAGCTACTCCTGTGTTCCAGTGGCACGTTGTGTTAGCTACTCCTGTGTTCCAGTGGCACGTTGTGTTAGCTACTCCTGTGTTCCAGTAGGACGTTGTGTTAGCTACTCCTGTGTTCCAGTGGCACGTTGTGTTAGCTACTCCTGTGTTCCAGTGGCACGTTGTGTTGGCTACTCCTGTGTTCCAGTGGCACGTTGTGTTGGCTACTCCTGTGTTCCAGTGGCACGTTGTGTTAGCTACTCCTGTGTTCCAGTGGCACGTTGTGTTAGCTACTCCTGTGTTCCAGTGGCACATTGTGTTAGCTACTCCTGTGTTCCAGTAGGACGTTGTGTTAGCTACTCCTGTGTTCCAGTGGCACGTTGTGTTAGCTACTCCTGTGTTCCAGTGGCACGTTGTGTTAGCTACTCCTGTGTTCCGCTGGCACGTTGTGTTAGCTAATCCAAGTTAATACTTTTAAAAGGCTAATTCATCATTAGAAAACCCCTTTTAGCAATTATGTTAGCACAGTTGAAAACTGTTCTGATTTTAAAGAAGCAATAACACTGGCTGCCTTTTAGACGAGTTGAGTATCTGGAGCATCAGCATTTGTGGATTCGATTACAGGCTCAAAATGGCCAGAAACAAATAACTTTCTTCTGAAACTCGTCAGTCTATTCTTGTTTTGAGAAATTAAAGCTATTTCATGCGAGAAATTGCCAAGAAACTGAAGATCTCGTACAACGCTGTGTACTACGCTGTGTACTACTCCCTTCACAGAACAGAGCAAACTGGTTAGTGTCTAGTTTAAGAAACAGACACCTCACAAGTCCTCAACTGGCAGCTTCATTAAATAGTACCCGCAAAACACCAGTCACAACGTCAACAGTGAAGAGGCGACTCCGGGATTCTGGCCTTCTAGACATTTTTATTGTAGCGCCATCGGCAGCGATTACAGCCTCAAGTCTTCTTGGGTCTGATGCTACAAGCTTGGCACACCTGTATTTGGGGAGTTTCTCCCATTTTCTTTTCTGCAGATCCTCTCAAGCTCTGTCAGGTTGGGTGGGGGGCGTCGCTGCACAGCTATTTTTAGGTCTCTCCAGAGATGTTCGATGGGGTTCAAGTCCGGGCTCTGGCTGAGCCACTCAAGGACATTCAGACTTTTTTGATACCTTTCCCCAGATCTGTGCCTCGACATAATCCTGCCTCGGCGCTCTACGGACAATTCCTTCGACCTCATGGCTTGGTTTTTGCTCTGACATGCACTGTCAACTGTGGGACCTTTATATAGACAGGTGTGTGCCTTTCCATATCATGTCCAATCAATTGAACTTACCACAAGTGGACTCCAATCAAGTTGTAGAAACATCTCAAGGATGATCAATAGAAACAGGATGCACCTGAGCTCAATTTCGAGTCTCATAGCCAAGGGTCTGAATACTTACGTAAATAAGGTATTTGTTTTTTCTAAAAAATAAACAGTTTTTGCTTTATCATTATGGGATGTGTGTAGATTAAGGCTGTAACGTAACAAAATGTGGAAAAAGGGGAATGGGTCTGAATGCTCTGTGTATGTATATGTGTTGAGTCTACTGCAAGATGTCTTTCTTGGCTAACCACATTGACTGCATTCTGGTTCCAGGTTCCTGTCTAAACTGGCTCAACTGTCAGTGCCAATTCAGAAACAGGAAATGATGAGTCATTCTTCTCGTCAACACCAGGAAGAGACGAGGAAGTCAGCCGTTGGCAAGAAGATCCTCACCAAGCTGGTGGTGAGACACTGGAAGGGGAGTGTGTGTGTGGTTATCGTCTGATGTTGCTCCTGTGTGTCCAGGCGGATCTGGGTGCTGTGGTGGGCTCTCTAGAACAGCTAGAGAAGGATTGTGTGTGGTTCTCGTCTGATGTTGCTCCTGTGTGTCCAGGCGGATCTGGGTGCTGTTGTGGGCTCTCTAGAACAGCTAGAGAAGGAGAGAGACTCCCTGGAGCACCAGTGTTTTAACCTCAGACAACAACTGGAGCAGCAGGAGGAGAGTAACCAGCAGGTAAGACAGATCTGGGTTAAAATACTACTTCAAATATCTCATAGGTAGTTCTGTAGGCCTTTCCCACAGCCGGGCCTTTCCCCACAGCCGGGCCGTTCCGCGGGCCCTTCCCCACAGCCGGGCCATTCCGCGGGCCCTTCCCCACAGCCGGGCTGTTCCGTAGGCCTTTCCCCACAGCCGGGCTGTTCCGCGGGCCCTTCCCCACAGCCGGGCCGTTCCGCGGGCCCTTCCCCACAGCCGGGCCGTTCCGTTCCGCGGGCCCTTCCCCACAGCTGAAGGCCTCTCAGAAGGCCTACAATTGGTTTTGTAATAGAAGGACTAGAAAATAGGAACTAAGCCCATATTTGGGTATCTGGTCTGAGCATCGGCCTCTGGTCATTGTGACATTCATTGTTGGTTCTTTCATTGATACTGCAATATTTTCCCCAGGGCCCAAAAGCTCTGGTCAAAGGCTAATACACTATATAGGAAACAGGCCCTGGTCTAATACACTATATAGGAAACAGGCCCTGGTCTAATACACTATAGGGAACAGGCCCTGGTCTAATACACTATATAGGAAACACGCCCTGGTCTAATACACTATAGGGAACAGGCCCTGGTCTAATACACTATAGGGAACAGGCCCTGGTCTAATGCACTATGTAGGAAACAGGCCCTGGTCTAATGCACTATAGGGAACAGGCCCTGGTCTAATGCACTATGTGGGGAACAGGCCCTGGTCTAATGCACTATGTGGGGAACAGGCCCTGGTCTAATGCACTATGTGGGGAACAGGCCCTGGTCTAATGCACTATGTGGGGAACAGGCCCTGGTCTAATGCACTATGTGGGGAACAGGCCCTGGTCTAATGCACTATGTGGGGAACAGGCCCTGGTCTAATGCACTATGTGGGGAACAGGCCCTGGTCTAATGCACTATGTGGGGAACAGGCCCTGGTCTAATGCACTATATGGGGAACAGGCCCTGGTCTAATGCACTATGTGGGGAACAGGCCCTGGTCTAATGCACTATGTGGGGAACAGGCCCTGGTCTAATGCACTATGTGGGGAACAGGCCCTGGTCTAATGCACTATATGGGGAACAGGCCCTGGTCTAATGCACTATGTGGGGAACAGGCCCTGGTCTAATGCACTATGTGGGGAACAGGCCCTGGTCTAATGCACTATATGGGGAACAGGCCCTGGTCTAATGCACTATGTGGGGAACAGGCCCTGGTCTAATGCACTATGTGGGGAACAGGCCCTGGTCTAATGCACTATGTGGGGAACAGGCCCTGGTCTAATGCACTATGTGGGGAACAGGCCCTGGTCTAATGCACTATGTGGGGAACAGGCCCTGGTCTAATGCACTATGTGGGGAACAGGCCCTGGTCTAAGGTCATTTCAGCCTTCTGTTTGTGCTTCTGTTTGTCTCCTTCTCCCTCTCCTCTTCTCTCTCTCCTCCCCCTCCTCCTTTCTCTCCTCCCTCTCCTCTTCTCTCTCTCCTCCCCCTCCTCCTTTCTCTCCTCCCTCTTCTCTCTCTCCTCCCCCTCCTCCTTTCTCTCCTCCCCCCTACTCTCCTCTTCTCCCTGTTGTTTCAGATCCTCCAGTTGTCAGAACAAGGAGTCCTGCGTCTCCCCCCTGTACCTCAGCGCAAAGACAGACCCTTACAGGTCAGCGAGCCATAACACACACACACCACACACACACCACACCCACACACACACACACACACACACCACACACACACACACACACACCACACACCACACACACACACACACACACACACACACACACACACACACACACACACACACACACACACACACAACCACAACCACACACACACAACCACAACCACAACCACACACCACACACCACACACCACACCACACACACCACACACCACACACACACACACCACACACACACCACACACACCACACACACACACACCACACACACACACCACACAACCACACACACACACCACACACACAACCACACACACAACCACACACACACACACACACAACCACACACACACACACACACACACACAACCACACACACACACACAACCACACACACACACACACACACACACACACAACCACACACACAACCACACACACACACACACACACACACACACAACCACACACACACACACACAACCACACACACACAACCACACACACACAACCACACACACACAACCACACACACACACACCACACACCACACACACACACACCACACACACACAAAACCACACACACAACCACACACACACACAACCACACACACACACACACGCGGTTTCCATGCATTTTGGTGCCCATGAACAGTCCCCCCCCACCCCCCATGAACAGTCCCCCCCACCCCCCACCCATGAACACCCCCCCCACCCCCCACCCATGAACACCCACCCCACTTGAACAGTCCCCCCCACCCCCCATGAACAGCCTCCCCCCACCCCCCACCCATGAACACCCCCCACCCATGAACAGTCCCCCCCACCCATGAACACCCCCCATCCCCCATGAACAGTCCCCGTGAAGCCTCAGGTTTCATAGCTGTGGTTTTATTGCAGCTGTGATCTGAGTTCTGTGGAAGAGGAAGTGACACATCTACGACATTCTGCTTTACTCTTTCAGGGAAGATTGTTTTTCCATTTCAGAGCTCTCAGAATAACCTGGAGGTCTATGACAGAAACACGAGCGTTCAAAAGTTTCGGATCACTTAGAAATGTTTTCTGTAGGCCTTTCCCCACAGCCGGGTCGTTCTGTAGGCCTTTCCCCACAGCCGGGTCGTTCTGTAGGCCTTTCCCCACAGCCGGGTCGTTGTTTTTGAAAGAAAAGCACTTTTCCCCTACATTAAAATAACATCAAGTTGATCAGAAATACAGTGTAGACATTGTTAATGTTGTAAATGACTATTGTCGCTGGAAACGGCTGATTTTTAATGGAATATCTACATCGGCGTACAGAGGCCCATTATCAGCACCCATCACTCCTGTGTTCCAGTGGCACGTTGTGTTAGCTAATCCAAGTTGATCTTTAGAAAACCCTTTTGCAATTATGTTAGCACAGTTGAAAACTGTTCTAATTTTAAAGAAGCAATAACACTGGCCGCCTTTAGACTAGTTGAGTATCTGGAGCATCAGCATTTGTGGATTCGATTACAGGCTCAAAATGGCCAGAAACAAATAACTTTCTTCTGAAACTCATCAGTCTATACTTGTTCTGAGAAATGAAGACTATTCCATGACAGAAATTGCAATGAAACTGAAGATCTCGTACATCGCTATGTACGACTCCCTTCACAGAACAGCGCAAACTAGCTCTAACCAGAATAGAAAGAGGAGTGGGAGGCCCCGGTGCACAACTGAGCAAGAGGACAAGTACATTAGAGTGTCTAGTTTGAGAAACGCCTCACAAGTCCTCAACTGGCAGCTTCATTAAATAGTACCCACAAAACATCAACAGTGAAGAAGCGACTTTTCTAAGTGGCCCCAAACTTTTGAACGGTAGTGTACATGTCATTAAAAAGTGACATCTTTGCCTCCTGAGTAGCGCAGCATTGCAGTGCTAGAGACGTCACTACAGCCCCGGGTTCGATCCCGCAGCCGGCTGTGACCGGGAGACATACGAGACACCTCACAATTGGCCCAGCGTCATCCGGGTTAGGGGAGGGTTTGACCGGCCCGGGATGTCCTTGTCCCATCGCTCTCTAGCGACTCCTTGTGGCGGGCAGGGCGCAGTGCACGCTGACTCGTCTCACCAGTTGTTTCCTCTGGCTGGCTTCCGGGTTAAGCGAGCAGTGTGTCAAGAACAGTGCGGCTTGGCAGGGTCGTGTTTCGGAGGACGCATGGCTCTTGACCTTCGCCTCTCCCGAGTCCGTACCTTGCAGTGATGGGACGAGACTAACTACCATGAAATTGGGGGGGGGGGGGAAGAACCAAAAAAAAAACTGTAAAATCTTGAAGGAGAAACAGTTTGGCAACTTCTGAGCAACGTAAGATGAAATAGGAAGCACTAACTGTCCTCTCCCCTTCTAGGAGCAGATGTTGTGTCTGGTTCATAGCAGACACTCCGTCACCACGGCCCGTCGCCTAGCCAAGACCCTCCAGACATCAGGGCCGGTCCAGGATGCTCAGACCCTACTGGAACGAGCCTACAGACACGCTGACCGCCTGATCACTCCACCTACAGCTGTCAGCCAATAGCAGGACTCCATCCAGGCTGGTTGGCCAATAGCAGGACTCCATCCAGGCTGGTTGGACAATAGCAGGACTCCATCCAGGCTGGTTGGCCAATAGCAGGACTCCATCCAGGCTGGTTGGCCAATAGCAGGACTCCATCCAGGCTGGTTGGCCAATAGCAGGACTCCATCCAGGCTGGTTGGACAATAGCAGGACTCCATCCAGGCTGGTTGGCCAATAGCAGGACTCCATCCAGGCTGGTTGGCCAATAGCAGGACTGTATTAGCGATATATATGACCATGTATAAGCCATGTGTTATATGGCTCTGGCATGGGCTTTGCACGGACCACCTGACTTTAACTGCTACATAGTTAACATTGTATTCTGTAATGGGAGGAGCCCCAATTGTTCATATCTGTATTTTTTCCCTAAGTGTTTCTTCTTTTGGCTGTAGATGATCATTAATAACCTGTAGAAGTGTTTTGGACTGTTTTGATGAGTTCTTATGATGAATATAGTTCTGATAATGCCTCTAGTCCAGACAGGCTGGGTGACAGGTTGACTTCAGCCCTAAGATAATGCCTCTAGTCCAGACAGGCTGGGTGACAGGTTGACTTCAACCCTAAGATAATGCCTCTAGTCCAGACAGGCTGGGTGACAGGTTGACTTCAACCCTAAGATAATGCCTCTAGTCCAGACAGGCTGGGTGACAGGTTGACTTCAACCCTAAGATAATGCCTCTAGTCCAGACAGGCTGGGTGACAGGTTGACTTCAACCCTAAGATAATGCCTCTAGTCCAGACAGGCTGGGTGACAGGTTGACTTCAGCCCTAAGATAATGCCTCTAGTCCAGACAGGCTGGGTGACAGGTTGACTTCAGCCCTAAGATAATGCCTCTAGTCCAGACAGGCTGGGTGACAGGTTGACTTCAACCCTAAGATAATGCCTCTAGTCCAGACAGGCTGGGTGACAGGTTGACTTCAGCCCTAAGATAATGCCTCTAGTCCAGACAGGCTGGGTGACAGGTTGACTTCAGCCCTAAGATAATGCCTCTAGTCCAGACAGGCTGGGTGACAGGTTGACTTCAACCCTAAGATAATGCCTCTAGTCCAGACAGGCTGGGTGACAGGTTGACTTCAACCCTAAGATAATGCCTCTAGTCCAGACAGGCTGGGTGACAGGTTTACTTCAGCCCTAAGATAATGCCTCTAGTCCAGACAGGATTACTTCAACCCTAAAATAATGCATCTAGTCCAGACAGGATTACTTCAACCCTAAAATAATGCCTCTAGTCCAGGCGGGATTACTTCAACCCTAAAATAATGCCTCTAGTCCAGACAGGATTACTTCAGCCCTAAAATAATGCATCTAGTCCAGACAGGATTACCTCAGCCCTAAAATAATGCCTCTAGTCCAGGCGGGATTACTTCAACCCTAAAATAATGCCTCTAGTCCAGGCGGGATTACTTCAACCCTAAAATAATGCCTCTAGTCCAGGCGGGATTACTTCAACCCTAAAATAATGCATCTAGTCCAGGTGGGATTACTTCAACCCTAAAATAATGCCTCTAGTCCAGACAAGATTACTTCAGCCCTAAAATAATGCATCTCGTCCAGACAGGGCTGAAGCAGGGACGTCGCTAGACAGAACATCCGGGGGCTCCGGCCTGAAGACCTGGGGCTGACTCCGGGGGGGATTTGATCCCTGCGCAAGCTAGCAGTGAATGTTTTGCAGAAATATGACGCTAGGTTGCATATCTCACTGCTTTCTTCCCTGCGCTGTGCTCTCTTGACGCCAAATAATCAACACTTCATATTCCATTGAATTAATATTATGTCAAATGTTTATTTATTAGCAAGTACAAGTGCAAAACTATATAATTTTCCATAACGAGAAATAGTTGAGAAAAGTATGTTTCATTTGGTTGCAATGTTTTCATAAACCATGTCCAATATTAGATTGGCAATAAAAGCCTCATGATGTTGATCACATTACTGCTAACTAATGGGGGGGCACATTACTGTTAACTAATGGGGGTGGGGCACATTACTGCTAACTAATGGGGGGGGGGCACATTACTGTTAACTAATGGGGGGGGCACATTACTGTTAACTAATGGGGGGGGCACATTACTGCTAACTAATGGGGGGGGGGCACATTACTGCTAACTAATGGGGGGGGGCACATTACTGCTAACTAATGGGGGGGGGCACATTACTGTTAACTAATGGGGGGGGCACATTACTGCTAACTAATGGGGGGGGGCACATTACTGCTAACTAATGGGGGGGGGGGCACATTACTGCTAACTAATGGGGGGGGGGGCACATTACTGCTAACTAATGGGGGGGGCACATTACTGCTAACTAATGGGGGGGGGCACATTACTGTTAACTAATGGGGGGGCACATTACTGCTAACTAATGGGGGGGGCACATTACTGCTAACTAATGGGGGGGGCACATTACTGCTAACTAATGGGGGGGGCACATTACTGCTAACTAATGGGGGGGGGCACATTACTGCTAACTAATGGGGGGGGCACATTACTGCTAACTAATGGGGGGGTGGGGCACATTACTGTTAACTAATGGGGGGGTGGGGCACATTACTGCTAACTAATGGGGGGGGGGGCACATTACTGTTAACTAATGGGGGGGGGGCACATTACTGCTAACTAATGGGGGGGGTGGGGCACATTACTGCTAACTAATGGGGGGGGGCACATTACTGCTAACTAATGGGGGGGGCACATTACTGCTAACTAATGGGGGGGGCACATTACTGCTAACTAATGGGGGGGGGCACATTACTGTTAACTAATGGGGGGGGCACATTACTGCTAACTAATGGGGGGATAATATGCACATTACTGCTAACTAATGGGGGGATAATATGCACATTACTGCTAACTAATGGGGGGATAATATGCACATTACTGCTAACTAATGGGGGGATAATATGCACATTACTGCTAACTAATGGGGGGATAATATGTACATTACTGCTAACTAATGGGGGGATAATATGCACATTACTGCTAACTAATGGGGGGATAATATGTACATTACTGCTAACTAATGGGGGGATAATATGTACATTACTGCTAACTAATGGGGGGATAATATGTACATTACTGCTAACTAATGGGGGGATAATATGCACATTACTGCTAACTAATGGGGGGGCACATTACTGCTAACTAATGGGGGGATAATATGTACATTACTGCTAACTAATGGGGGATAATATGTGCATTACTGCTAACTAATGGGGGGGGGCACATTACTGCTAACTAATGGGGGGATAATATGCACATTACTGCTAACTAATGGGGGGGATAATATGCACATTACTGCTAACTAATGGGGGGATAATATGCACATTACTGCTAACTAATGGGGGGATAATATGCACATTACTGCTAACTAATGGGGGGGGGCACATTACTGCTAACTAATGGGGGGGGGGGGCACATTACTGCTAACTAATGGGGGGATAATATGCACATTACTGCTAACTAATGGGGGGATAATATGCACATTACTGCTAACTAATGGGGGGATAATATGCACATTACTGCTAACTAATGGGGGGATAATATGTACATTACTGCTAACTAATGGGGGGATAATATGCACATTACTGCTAACTAATGGGGGGATAATATGCACATTACTGCTAACTAATGGGGGGATAATATGCACATTACTGCTAACTAATGGGGGGATAATATGCACATTACTGCTAACTAATGGGGGGGGGCACATTACTGCTAACTAATGGGGGGATAATATGCACATTACTGCTAACTAATGGGGGGATAATATGCACATTACTGCTAACTAATGGGGGGATAATATGCACATTACTGCTAACTAATGGGGGGATAATATGCACATTACTGCTAACTAATGGGGGGATAATATGTACATTACTGCTAACTAATGGGGGGATAATATGCACATTACTGCTAACTAATGGGGGGATAATATGTACATTACTGCTAACTAATGGGGGGATAATATGTACATTACTGCTAACTAATGGGGGGATAATATGCACATTACTGCTAACTAATGGGGGGATAATATGTACATTACTGCTAACTAATGGGGGATAATATGTGCATTACTGCTAACTAATGGGGGGGGCACATTACTGCTAACTAATGGGGGGATAATATGCACATTACTGCTAACTAATGGGGGGATAATATGTACATTACTGCTAACTAATGGGGGGATAATATGCACATTACTGCTAACTAATGGGGGGGGGGGGGGGGCACATTACTGCTAACTAATGGGGGGGGCACATTACTGCTAACTAATGGGGGGATAATATGTACAGACGCAGGTACCCAACACCCTTAAGTCACGCTTTTATCGTGTTTGTGGTAATACATCAGATTCCAAGGTCGATTAGCTACAGGACGTTATTTCTACCAAACTAGTTACAGAAACAAATACTCCCAACACACCCCTCCCTGTACATACCAGCATACCGTCCTTTCCCCCAACTAAATATTCACAATGTTTGTGAGTTATATTACACAATTCTAGGATGTTAGCCCATCCATAAAGATTAGACATTAAACTAGGTGCGAACCTATGACTTCACTCTTTCCCATAAGCGTTTATATCTTTAAGAGAGATCGCTCACCGCTGTTTATTCACACAGGATGTGGCAGTCGCGGCATATTTGTTTTGAGAAGTAATGTTTAGCAAGGACTACATTCTGTCTTGATAGGAATATGTCGTGTTTGTCTTTGTGTCGGCCTCCCCTTCTCTCTATGTTCTCGCTCTGTTTTGCTTTCCTGTATCTCCTATAGTACAGAACACAGCAGAACTATGGAGTAATCTGAACAGACACACACACAGAATATGAACTAAATCATGTTTAAATCTGAGATCATTTCTGTTCCTTAATGATATTAGCAGTTCACTCCCATCTTAAACCCGATTTAACATTCAACTGTCTTCTCCTTCATTTACCTCAATAACCGGTGTTCTCCTGCTGTCGCTTTGGCAACAAAATGCGTGCAACCAAAACAGATGTCTTAGATTGTTAACGTGGAAACTATATTTCGTCTCCGATGTTTATTGGAAGAAAAAAACAAAACAACATTTGCACAATGACCACTTGTTGTTTCAAATACATCATTACAGTTGACGGTGAGCAAGTTATCACACTTTCTTTTTTTTTTAAATACATTTGCGTTGACATGAAATCAGTCAAAACACCTCAAAAGACAACATGGTATCAATAACAAGATGAAACATGCTGAAATAAGCCCTGTATGATTCCTCCCATGACAGTGTCTCTCTGGCGAGCAGTCTGGCCAACCAGAACCACAACAGGCTGAGGAGCGCACATCGTTGGCAGCCAACCCATCTACCATGTAGCGAGATGATCAATCATTGTAAACACAAACTATTCACTTACTGCTACAAATACAACAACCGTGTCTGTTGAGTTGCATCTTCTGTTCCGTATGTCCATCGTCTATAAATTGGGGGAAAAAATGTTAACTCAAGCTACCGAGTTTTGTTTTTTCAACAGAAAGCGGATTGAGCTGAAGCTACCAAAAGTGGCTAACATCTTTATCAGTAATGTATAACATATTTGGACAGTACCTGATTAAACGGTAATTGGTTAGCTATACTTTTGTCGGGTGGTGAACAGAGCTTCAGCAGTTGGATTGGATTCGAGTTGTCTAAGGCACTGATGTCAGTGTAAGAGTCGTCACTACAGTCATCGGCTCGATTCCAGGCTGTATCACATCCGGCCGTGATTGGGAGTCCTACAATTGGTCCAGCGTCGTTCACGTTAGTTTTAACGTTATAGCTAGACTGGGTACTCTGCTTGGCGTTTCCATGTGGGACTGAGAGGAAGCCCACTGGAGGGCAAATGGGAGAAGGCGGAACGAGACGGATTTTGGCCAACATTTTCAATAAAGTTTTATGTTCCTGTAGAGAAATGCTAATTCTTATGTAGGTGACCAAACTATTGTTGATAAAGGGCTACCACTCAGAGGTGAGCCTGTGGGGTCCCCTACAGGATAGCTCCCGCATTACACTAATGGCCAAAACCAGCGCACACACACATGATCTCCGTTGTAGCTGAACGTTGAATACCTGAAGAGGATTCTACGATGACGGACAGACAACTGAGCCAATGGCGGAAGACTACAGACTACACCCCAGCTGAACCAATCCAAAGATCCGATCTTCCAGAATCAACCTACTTTCTGTTCTATATATAAGTGGTGTACTGATTGTATCGGGCTCTTCTTCGTCTGCGCTTCCGTACGAACCAGCGGGAGAGCCGTAATTACGCTGTTCTAGATATCTTCACTCTGAATAAACTGTAGCTTGTCATACAATTTACCACCTTGTCTGAATCGATCCTTGACCGACTCGTCCGTCTACATACCAAATTACTAACAGAAATGGTAGCAGAGTATAGTTTACTAACGATCCAGTCGAAGTGAGTTGATTTGGGTGTGGAGAAGGCGAGTTGGGGAAAGGACGATTCATTAAATAAATAAGAAAGACGGGTGAAGACTTTCGGGGGAGGGCAACAATTCTGCTCAACTCGGAAAACTGATTTCAAGGTGCACCATATAAAAATAAGGTAAGCAAAAGCCTGTTAAATCAAACTTTGCATATTGTCGAATAGTCTGTCCAAATTTTTATCAGTTTTTCCGAGTAAGTATGAATTCTTGTGTAAATTTATAATTTGCTGACGAGTCGAAATAACAGTGTATGTGAACATATGTAGTAACGAACCGGCGACGGCCGGTGTGATTTAAATCATTGATGAGATATCAGTCCGGTCAGCACAGTCTGCTAGCTTTCAATGATGAGTGATCACTGTTTTGTCTTTGTTAGTTCCGATAGGGGTCGGGAATAGAGATCAGTAGGGGATAGCTAATTACTATTCTTCAAATCTGGCACCGAGGGGGATAAATTGTAATTTTATCCTGTGGCCCGGTACGGCTCAGTCTGATAGAGATTCACCGATAGGGGTCGGACATGTGTGTTAGTTCCGATAGGGGTCGGGAATAGAGATCAGTAGGGGATAGCTAATTACTATTCTTCAAATCTGGCACCGAGGGGGATAAATTGTAATTTTATCCTGTGGCCCGGTACGGCTCAGTCTGATAGAGATTCACCGATAGGGGTCGGACATGTGTGTTAGTTCCGATAGGGGTCGGGAATAGAGATCAGTAGGGGATAGCTAATTACTATTCTTCAAATCTGGCACCGAGGGGGATAAATTGTAATTTTATCCTGTGGCCCGGTACGGCTCAGTCTGATAGAGATTCACCGATAGGGGTCGGACATGTGTGTTAGTTCCGATAGGGGTCGGGAATAGAGATCAGTAGGGGATAGCTAATTACTATTCTTCAAATCTGGCGCCGAAGGGGATAAATTGTAATTTTATCCCGTGACCCGGTACGGCTCAGTCTGATAGAGATTCACCGATAGGGGTCGGACATGTGTAATAATTCTGATAGGGGTCAGCTCGATAGGGATCAGGAATAGAGATCAGTAGGGGATAGCTAATTACTATTCTTCAAATCTGGCGCCGATGGGGATAAGTTGTAATTTTATCCTGTGGTCCGGTACGGCTCAGTCTGATAGAAATTCACTGATAAGGATCGGCTTTCAGGGGTCAGAGATATAACGTGCTGTTTTGTCTTGTTTTGTCTATTTGTAACTGTTTATGTTATGTTATGTTAAAATGCAATGTGGTTGTAATTGTTTCCATTAAGATTGTTGGTGGTTAGATAGAGGGAGAGAGAGAGAATTATAATAAGGGATATTGGATAAATCCGAAACTTCTATATTGTACCTATGTACCTATGTTAATAGGTACATGTATAAATGTATAATCAGGAATGAAATGACTGATGTATAATTGAAATAATATCTGAATATAATATTTAAATATTGAGACTAAATAGTCGAATAGATCCCTTGGTTGTGCGCTCCACAAATGCTATACCAGCCCATGCGGTTTTTCTCAACCTGAATATACGAAGGAGAAGCTCTGAGATAAGGCAGAGCACGAGCAATAGTGTCTCTTCGAATACCTCGTGGGCATTAATCAACGTCGGGCGAAGTATATGCTAACTATATTCAGATAGAAGGAGAGAATTTCGATTAAAACTACGATTAAATTCCGATTGAATTAAATTAAATTACGTTTAAAGCAAATTCACAATGGCGAACCCCAATACTCCAAAGCTGAGGTTTAATGAGTTCCTAGAACAAAAAATTAAATATAGATCAGGGGGAAAGGAACGATGGACGCCTATAAAGAAAGTTTGGGAGGGATTGAAGTTAAGATGGACACAAGCAGGTTATCTAGGGGGGTGGCCGCCAACAGGGGCCCAGCTGAAAACAATGGAACGTGAGTTGAGAGGGACGTAGCAGGAGGCCAGAGACAAGGAAGTTGAAAGAAATAAAAGCCATGTATTTAAGAACCAAGGGACCAAACAGAGAATGAACAGAAGGCGGGGCCATTGCGTCTCCCACTGGTCTGCTTACTGGCGTAAATGAAGATTTGCAAGAATCAAATCCTGTGCATGAAACACGCTTGATATTCAGTCGGGGACTAATATCGATATGAATGAGGTCGGGGACAAAGCGAGTGTGGTACATGAGGTGTTTCAGTTGGAGCTGGAACCGGTGAGAATGTTGAAAAAGTCGCAGGCTTGCTGATGAGAGTTATATCATAGAATATTGAGGGGGGTGCATGACTGTTGGAAAGAGTGTTAAACTCTATTAACGCAAAATTCTTTTTGCGGATTTATATTATGAGGTTTGAACTATACTAATGTTGTAGAATTACATAATCAACATCTGAACATACTTACGTTAAACATGAATTGAGCCACTGAGTAATAGATAAGCTGTACACTAGGTACGGGGCGAAGGGTGTGGTCGATGTAAGACTGGAGTGGTGTTCTAACCAAATTATTTAGTTATTTTAATTCATTTACACAAGTACTTCCCGGGTATTGATTTTGGTTTGATTGTTCAGATAACATCATTGAAATTAAACAGGAGGTCAAGGTATACTAACATTAGAATCTGTTTTCATTATGGAGAACTATGAAAGGCCCGCAGAGTGGATTGCAGGCTGAGGTTTTTATGTTAAAGGGACAGTGCACATTTATCACAGTTGTGTGTGTCTGTCTAATGGCTGGGTATTTAAGAAGTATTTTTGGGAGAAAATTTGGAGAAACACGAATAAGACATGAAACATCGAGACAAATTATTTGAGTTTGAGGGGATTATCATAATTATTAGGTTTTGTTTTTGTAGTAAATGTTTGGGTTAAGGGGATTTCCATGTTCCCAGAGACATGATATTTTAAAGAGGCACGCTCACATATGGAACCTTTATGAGTTTATTTTATGAGTTTTAATTACACAAGCGATTTTTATTTTATTTTAAGGATAAAGGGTTCTTTAATATGTCTAATATGGTATGGAACACGAATGTGGGGGGATGGTGTAACCCGTGACCGGATTTCATGGCTCTCTCGGGTGGTCTGATCAGCCACAAGGGGGTGCCATTTGAATAATACATTTGTGGTCATGGGTAATACTGTTTTATAAAAATATATATTTTTTTTTAAATTTAATTTTTTAAGGTAACTTAATTATAGTGGAGTTTACTTAACCTATATAAAGACTTTAGTAATTGCCACCATAGACATGTTTTTCAAAAAATAAAAATCCATGAGTTTAGATAAAGCCAAACAGTGAGACATTTAGTTAAAATGTGGAAACATGGGAAAAGGCAGACAGATGAGCCCTCCCCCGCACTGCAGAGACCTTGACGGTTGGAGAGCAGAGAGGAGAAGTTTTAGAAGGGAGCCAGGACGAGCAAAGATAACGGAGTGTGTAGATAACAGTCACTGAGTGGAGACAAAAGGGAGAATTGGACATGTGGGAAATTTAAAGGGGCGCTCCTACATGATAATGTCAGAACAGAAGGATAATATACTAATCTTACCTAAGTCATTATTTAGAGTAGGTAAGGTTGTTACCTGGGCATAGCCAGGTATCAAAAGGGGGGTAGGTAAATTGTGGTCTAGGATAGGATGGGGCCTATTGGATAAGAAACTAATATTTTTTTAAAATGTAGTTAACAAATGGGCATAGAAGTTAAAGATAGAATCAGATAAAACATGAGAAACTGTTTGTTAACCAAGCCTGTATGTCCAGCATTTTATGCATTATAGGTGAACTGCAGGTGAAGTCACTCAATCCAGTCCCAGAGGCTTGTTGGGGGGACCATACCAAGGTCTCCTGGTGACAGCTAGCTGAAAGAGCTACCCGGATTCATATCGCACGGCGGGAGGGTAAGACACACTGACACTATCGAACAATAAACAGTGTTCGAGAGGAGAACTGGAATTAACAGAATTCCGGGGGCCATCTCTCGAATGAAGAAAATCCTCCCTGTCCTGTCACCCCTGTTTTTGTTCATAGAAGTGAAGATGTGTCTGGCTCTGGCTAAGTGATGTGTTCTCGGGGAAAGGGTGGGGCTTCACATGGAAGCTGTTTGTCTGAGCTGTCTTATCGTGGGTGACATCCCAAATAACACAGCTCTGTACGAATCAGTACCCGAAGCCTCAGCTGGTTTGACCACCCTGGCTCACGGGTTGACAGAAAACACTGGGGTGGATACTTCTCTGATTAATTGGGTTTGATAGTATGTTTAGAAAATGGGGAAAATATTATGATCACTGTATTATGGGCTACATTCACCTGTGTGACTGTTTTAGTTTTATGGGGCTGTTGTCTATGAGGCCTTATTTCCAGGACTCTGGAGAAATCGATGGAAATAGATGGTGATGTACCAGCGGATTCCAGGTTCTGACCCGTGGAATGCTGAATGTATGTCTACAGAACAAGTGGACGAAAATTATAAATGAAATTATATTAAATTGGGAGGGTGTCCGAATGGGGATTACAGGATAACCGACTTGGGACAGTTCTGGGATTGGAAGAGAGGGTATCCTTATAGCATAGGGGATCCCACAAAGGTGGATAGGCTTTTCATGATATGGGAAAACCTGGGAGCACTGTTGAACTTTGTAAAGGTGATGAAATCTTGCTAACCATCAAAACTATTAAGCTCTCTGATGCAGGCACTTACACCCTCGGACTACAAAGGACCGGGACAGACACGATGGGTGTGTTTTCTATTAAGGTGCTGCCAAAACCAGAGGTCCCAGATGAACCAGGGCCAGACACACTCCTCTACCACCCCTGGACCGAACCTGCCACCACTGTATTAAAAAATCCCATTCAGGTAATTAATGTTAGACTATTCAGCTATTGATCAATTAGGCACTGAGACTGGTGTTATTGGTAGGGACAATTTGTGGCTTTCTTATGAGGTACAGTTAAGACCCTGAAAAGAAAGGACTACATGAGTTACATGAAACATTGGTCATGATGGACCTGTTCTGGCTACACACCCATTTGCTATAGGAGAAGGAGAGGGGTGGTTGTGTATTCTGAGAGGTTTATACCTGGTTGAGGCCAATTCAACTCTCTGTTCCTCTTTGAGCCTTGTGTTTCCTACAGTACCTCCTCATCGGGCCCCTTGGGGTGTTGAGGCATATGGGGGCAATTACAGTTGCATCACGGGTACAGGTAATGGCATTGATTATGGGAGATTGCCTGAAGCTGATTGCAGTAGTAACATAACCATTAATTCCACTTGGCCAGTTACAGGCCTAAACCAAACTAGTGGTCTGGCTGATGTGTGGTGGATCTGTGGACCCAAAAGAGTGCTGAGACCCATTCTTAGAGGAGACTGGCAAGGTACGTGTGCTCTGACCAGTTTGATAATTCCACTGACCATTGTTGATGTTACTGCTGAACAGCTGTTGGGTTCTGTATCCAGGGGACCTGAAAACATTCCATCCCATGGGAGACATAGAAGTAGTGCTCCATGGACAGAGGATGTAGTTGACATACACACTAACCTGTTGGGAGTGCCGGTGGGGGTTCCTCATGAGCTTCAGGCCTTGGGCAGGAATGAGGGATTATAGGTCCAGCCATAGTGGATGCAAGACAGACTGCATGGATTCATTACATCTACTATGATCAACAGCGTTTTGTTAATTACCCCCGTGATGCACTCACTGGTATGTCTGAACAGTTTGAGGCCACATCTAGGGTTGCCAGACAGAATAGACTTGCTTTGGATATGCTTCTTGCCAGTCAGGGGGGCGTATGCAAGATGTACGGTGAACAATGTTGCACGTATATTCCTAATAACACCAGTCCAGATGGTAGTATATCTAAGGCCCTTAGTGGGCTTGATGCACTATCTGCTGAGATGAGGACCATGGCGGGGGTGGAGGAGTCTGGCCTGTTCTCTTGAGTGGGAGCCTGGTTTTGGTAAGTAAACTAGAATGGTGGTTACTGGATTTCTGACCCTAATTTTTGTTATTTGACGTGTTGTGCTGCTTGCATCATACCGTGTTTCAAGAAGTCTGTTACAGATGTGGTGAAGGCTTCAGGCATGATGATGCCTTTGCTTGATGCTCCAGTTGGAGATGCTGATACTGAAGCATGCTTTCAGGGGAGGATGGGACTGACTGAGGATGACCCATGGTATGCTGTGGGCGAGGTAGTAGAATAAATCTTACACCACCACAGTTCCTTGTTATACATCTTTATGATGGGTTTTCTTTCCAGTATGTTTGTTCTCCCTGTTGTGAAGGTTTTGAGTCCCTGGGTGGCATGAAGCCCAACTGGTGCAGGATAGGAGTAGCTGAGAGGACCAGATGGTTTATAATAATGCTTTGCTTTGTTTTACTCTGTTTTCCATGACCAAAGTTTTATATCTTACATGTCAATAAACAATAAAGTGTTATCCTGTTTTTGCTAAGTGACACCCTTGTGGGTGTCAAAAGGGGGACTTAAATTTCACACAATTTTTTTTTTAATGTGCTGTTTTTGAATGAGCTGTTCTCTTTTGACATGAAGGTATTTTAAACTCTGTGACTGTTATATGATTCATTGCTGAGTTTTTGTTCACACCCTGGGGGGTGTGAAAAAGAGGGATTATTGGTTCCTGTGTTTTACATTATAGCCATTACCATATATATGATTTAATATTATCTGCTGTTGGCTTGTGTTGATGTATGCAAGTGTTATGCAACATAGCTGACTTGAAACATTGTTAAAAGTGTCAGGGCCAGGGGACTTTCTCATGCTGGAAAAATACAGAAGGGAGGGCACATTCAGAGCGTGGGGTTGCGAGAACAAGCGTTTTTTTTGTTAGATAACAGGAGCCAGGTGCGTGATAACGGTATGGAGCATGAGAGCCTGGCTGCAACTTCTCTTATGACATTCCAGAATCGCATTGCAGTAGATATGCTACTGGCGGAGAAAGGTGGAGCTTGTACTATGTGTGGTGAACAGTGTTGCACTTTCATCCCTAATAACGCAGCCTCCGATGGTAGCTTGACCATGGCCCTAGAAGGTTTGAGGACGCTTAATGGTAAAATGAAATCTCATTCTGGGATGGATACCTCGATGTGGGACTCCTGGATGAGTGCGTTTGGTAAATATAAAACCCTGGTGTCCATTTTGGTATCCATTTCGGTGTTCGCTGCCATTTTAGTTCTCTGTGGATGCTGTTGCATTCCATGCATCCGTTCCCTTGCCACTAGGGTTATCTCTAAAGCCATTGACCCTTCCTCCCCTTCCCAGATGTTTCCTCTGCTGGATAAAGACCTACATGAATTCGAGGATGAGGAGGAGAGTGCCTATTTAGGTTTACATTATATCTGCTGTTGCCTTATGGGGATGTATGTATGTGTTATGCAAGTGGATCATTCCGCCTGACTTGCCTAGTTTAAGTCACATCTCTTTGGAGATGTGAAGAGAGGGAATCACAACTTTTTCCTGCGGGAAAAAAGTTGGCTTATGTAGACAAGCATTTACTTTTATTTTGAGCTGTTGTTCTCCGCTCTGTAAAATGAGGGTTGTAAGTTCCTAGGTGGCTGGTAGCCAACTTAGTACATAGTGGGATTGAATGGAGAACATGATGTAATACATATATATCTATTTCTGTTTAAAACCGTGCCTTATTTCATAGTCCCATTGGGAGAAGTTTCTCTTTGTGTCTGGATCCAGTTAGGTTGTGTCACGTCTCTGGTGAGACGTGAAGAGAGGGTTTTGTAGAGAAATGCTAATTCTTATGTAGGTGACCAAACTATTGTTGATAAAGGGCTACCACTCAGAGGTGAGCCTGTGGGGTCCCCTACAGGATAGCTCCCGCATTACACTAATGGCCAAAACCAGCGCACACACACATGATCTCCGTTGTAGCTGAACGTTGAATACCTGAAGAGGATTCTACGATGACGGACAGACAACTGAGCCAATGGCGGAAGACTACAGACTACACCCCAGCTGAACCAATCCAAAGATCCGATCTTCCAGAATCAACCTACTTTCTGTTCTATATATAAGTGGTGTACTGATTGTATCGGGCTCTTCTTCGTCTGCGCTTCCGTACGAACCAGCGGGAGAGCCGTAATTACGCTGTTCTAGATATCTTCACTCTGAATAAACTGTAGCTTGTCATACAATTTACCACCTTGTCTGAATCGATCCTTGACCGACTCGTCCGTCTACATACCAAATTACTAACATTCCCAAAACTAGAATATCTTATGAACAAAGTAGACTAAGGTTTGTAGACTTGAACATTTGCAAAACTTTTATTTTAAATTTTTAATCGCGTTGTTTTCGGAGTGTAAAGGTGAATACATTTATTGCACATGCGCACTTCACAGAGGAGGCGTTCCCTAACAGAAATATGCAGATGATAATAGAACGAGCCAATAGGATCTCGCTAAGTTGTGCTTGGTTCTGCCCAACGTGGCTCATTTGTTCCATGCTTTTTTTGGGCGAATCAAAAATGACTTTGAGAAACCACTGTGACTCGGGGCTCCTAAAGTGCCACCGTACACAGAAATGGTGGTTTTAGGCATCACTGAAGAGGCAGGCCAGGCCTGTCCTGGCTCATGATTGGAGAGTTTGTTGCAGTGTGTAATGCAGTGTAGCCGAGCTTGTTTTACACCAAGACTCGGGGCTAAATCCCCGAAAGCCCAGGTCTGATGACATCAGTGGGCTGAAGCAAGCCTGTCACCCAGCCTAAGATAATGCAATATAGTCCTAATAATGTAGTCCAGACAGTGCTGAAGCAAGCCTGTCACCCAGCCTAAGATAATGCAACATAGTCCTGATAATGTAGTCCAGACAGGTCTGAAGCAAGCCTGTCACCCAGCCTAAGATAATGCCTATAGTTATAATATATACATGTAGACCAGACAGGGCTGAAGTAAGACTGTCACCCAGCCTAAGATAATGCCTATAGCTATAATAATGTAGTCCAGACAGGGCTGAAGCAAGACTGTCACCGAGCCTAAGATAATGCCTATAGTTATAATATATACATGTAGACCAGACAGGGCTGAAGTAAGACTGTCACCCAGCCTAAGATAATGCCTATAGCTATAATAATGTAGTCCAGACAGGGCTGAAGCAAGACTGTCACCGAGCCTAAGATAATGCCTATAGTTATAATATATACATGTAGACCAGACAGGGCTGAAGTAAGACTGTCACCCAGCCTAAGATAATGCAATATAGTCCTGATAATGTAGTCCATGCAGTGCTGAAGCAAGACTGTCACCCAGTCTAAGATAATGCAATATAGTTCAAATAATGTAGTCCAGACAGCGCTGAAGCAAGCCTGTCACCAAGTCTAAGATAATGCAATATAGTCCTAATAATGTAGTCCAGACAGGGCTGAAGTAAGCCTGTCACCGAGCCTAAGATAATGCATGTAGTCCAGACAGGGCTGAAGCAAGCCTGTCACCCAGCCTAAGATAATGCAATATAGTCCTAATAATGTAGTCCAGACAGGGCTGAAGCAAGACTGTCACCCAGTCTAAGATAATGCCTATAGCTATAATAATGCAGTCCATGTAGTCCACACAGGGCTGAAGTAAGCCTGTAACGTCTGAGTTCATGTTGGCCAGCAATCACAATGGATCTCTACAGTCTGCTAGTAAAACTGCAAGGTCCCTAACAGGACTGTGGAGCACTAGATCTGTGAATCTCCCATATGTACGGTCCCATATGTACGGTCCCTAACAGGGCTTTTTAGGGCACTAGATCTGTGAATCCTCCCTCCTTAGGGTCCGTCTACTCCTGGAGTCAGAATAGTCATCGTTGAAGACTCTCTCGATGGTGGAGGGGAGCGAGGCGCGGACGGTTCGCCCCAGGCCTCGGGCGGCGAACACGTAGAGGACAGGGTTCAGGGAGCTCTTCAGGTACACCAGGAACAGAGAGACGTACGCCCCTGTGAACGACGCTCGGTAGAGCCCCGCCCGGTCAGGCCGCCCTGCAGCCAGCGCCCGCAGGAAGCGGCAGGTAAAGTAGGGGACCCAGCAGGAGAGGAAGAGGAGCATGGTGAGGAAGAGGACCCGGTACAGCCTGGCCATCTGTCTCGCAGTCGCCGAAAAGGAAGAAGAGGAGGATGGAGAGGTCGGTCCGGCGACCCCTGCCTGCCTGGCGGTCCACAGCACGGCTACGTTACTCACCAGGAACACCGTTAGCGGCAGGAGGAACCCGGCCACCGTCTCGGTCACAAACAGCCCCGTGCTGTACCCCAGGCTCTCCAGACACTGGGTAGTACCGTTGAGCTCCAGCAGGTCGGCAGTGTGGAGGTAAGGGGTAGCCAGGGCAGCAGCCAGACCCCAGAGGAGACCACACACCAGGGGAACTGCCCAGCGAGGACGCTTCAGACTGGACCAGACCGGCCTGAGGAGACACAGACATCTCTCCACAGCCACGGCACACAGCAGGAAGGCTGCGGCGTATAGTCCCAGGCCTCTCAGGAATACCACCAGGCGACAGGCCAGTCTCCCCACGGGCCAGCTACAGCTGTGGGCCAGGTACGCCAGCATCAGAGGGGTGCGGAGGAGGAGGACCAGGTCAGCCAGCGCCAGGTTCACAACGTAGACACGGAAGCTGCTGGCGCCGCGCGTCTCCCCTTGGCCCAAGCTGCCACGTCTCGTCAGGCGGCCACGCCCACGCCAGGCCAACGCATACACCACTAGGCTGTTCAAGGACACGCCCACCTAGGGACAGATAAGAGGAAGTGATGTCATAAATCAGAAGACACTGCAGGAACCTCAAGAACTGGAGCTATGCCAAGTGGGAATGGTCTTGTTCCAGCCCAACACTAGCCCCCCTGATTCAACATGGCATGGTCTTGTTCCAGCCCAACACTAACCCCCCTGATTCAACATGGCATGGTCTTGTTCCAGCCCAACACTAACCCCCCTGATTCAACATGGCATGGTCTTGTTCCAGCCCAACACTAACCCCCCTGATTCAACATGGCATGGTTTTGTTCCAGCCCAACACTAACCCCCCTGATTCAACATGGCATGGTCTTGTTCCAGCCCAACACTAACCTCCCTGATTCAACATGGTTTTGTTCCAGCCCAACACAAACCCCCCTGATTCAACATGGTTTTGTTCCAGCCCAACACAAACCCCCCTGATTCAACATGGCATGGTCTCGATTAAAGCCGATTGAATCAAGTGCGCTGGAACGAAAAACCTGCACAGCAGTACCTGTATTGATGTAGGCTGAACTATAATGATTCTCTAGACTAGAGACTCACCAGGAAGATGAGTACGGTGATTACCATCTGAGTGATGCGGCCTGTCTCTGCCTGCCAGGTATTACTACAACCCAGTCCTTTACTGGGTCCTGCTGGGCTGGGAGACGGCTGGGTCAGGAACCACTGGCTGCTGTTCACAAGGTTCATAGTGGCTCAGATAGGAAGATATAGGCCTGGAGCTGCAGTGAGGAGACCTGTGTAGACAGACAGTATGGAGATATATGTTAGTGTGGAGACAGACAGTATGGAGATATATGTTAGTGTGGAGACAGACAGTATGGAGATATATGTTAGTGTGGAGACAGACAGTATGGAGATATATGTTAGTGTGGAGACAGACAGTATGGAGATATATGTTAGTGTGGAGACAGACAGTATGGAGATATATGTTAGTGTGGAGACAGACAGTATGGAGATATATGTTAGTGTAGAGACAGACTAGCTAGACTACAGTGAGGAGACAGACTAGCTAGACTACAGTGAGGAGACAGACTGGCTAGACTACAGTGAGGAGACAGACTAGCTAGACTACAGTGAGGAGACAGACTAGCTAGACTACAGTGAGGAGACAGACTGGCTAGACTACAGTGAGGAGACAGACTGGCTAGACTACAGTGAGGAGACAGACTGGCTAGACTACAGTGAGGAGACAGGCTAGCTATACTACAGTGAGGAGACAGACTAGCTATACTACAGTGAGGAGACAGACTGGCTAGACTACAGTGAGGAGACAGACTAGCTAGACTACAGTGAGGAGACAGACTAGCTAGACTACAGTGAGGAGACAGACTAGCTAGACTACAGTGAGGAGACAGACTAGCTAGACTACAGTGAGGAGACAGACTAGCTAGACTACAGTGAGGAGACAGACTGGCTAGACTACAGTGAGGAGACAGACTGGCTAGACTACAGTGAGGAGACAGACTGGCTAGACTACAGTGAGGAGACAGACTAGCTAGACTACAGTGAGGAGACAGACTAGCTAGACTACAGTGAGGAGACAGACTGGCTAGACTACAGTGAGGAGACAGACTAGCTAGACTACAGTGAGGAGACAGACTAGCTAGACTACAGTGAGGAGACAGACTAGCTAGACTACAGTGAGGAGACAGACTGGCTAGACTACAGTGAGGAGACAGACTAGCTAGACTACAGTGAGGAGACAGACTAGCTAGACTACAGTGAGGAGACAGACTGGCTAGACTACAGTGAGGAGACAGACTGGCTAGACTACAGTGAGGAGACAGACTAGCTAGACTACAGTGAGGAGACAGACTAGCTAGACTACAGTGAGGAGACAGACTGGCTAGACTACAGTGAGGAGACAGACTAGCTAGACTACAGTGAGGAGACAGACTAGCTAGACTACAGTGAGGAGACAGACTAGCTAGACTACAGTGAGGAGACAGACTAGCTAGACTACAGTGAGGAGACAGACTAGCTAGACTACTATTTGTCTCACCCCGTCACTGCTCTGTGACTGACAGTCTGTGGGACTGGTTTTACTGCCTCATCCAACGTGTCCATCTGGGTCTGGGTAACCTATCCTTCTGTGTTGAAACGTAGATACATTTAATATACGTTTGATGGTCATATGACTCAGAGGGCTCGATTCCCAAATCCAGATTAAGCCTTGTCATGGACAAACAATGACTCTAAATGGTGACTTGACATTGAAAAGGTGTTTAGTCCAGGACCAGGATTTAATCTGGGTCTGAGAAACCTGTCCAGAGAGCCTTTAATCTGGGTCTGAGAAACCTGTCCAGAGAGGCTTTAATCTGGGTCTGAGAAACCTGTCCAGAGAGGCTTTAATCTGGGTCTGAGAAACCTGTCCAGAGAGGCTTTAATCTGGGTCTGAGAAACCTGTCCAGAGAGGCTTTAATCTGGGTCTGAGAAACCTGTCCAGAAAGGCTTTAATCTGGGTCTGAGAAACCTGTCCAGAGAGGCTTTAATCTGGGTCTGAGAAACCTGTCCAGAGAGGCTTTAATCTGGGTCTGAGAAACCTGTCCAGAGAGGCTTTAACGTGTCAAAACCACATGCTTCCTGGT
This sequence comes from Oncorhynchus kisutch, assembly GCF_002021735.2. Lineage (NCBI taxonomy): Eukaryota > Metazoa > Chordata > Actinopteri > Salmoniformes > Salmonidae > Oncorhynchus > Oncorhynchus kisutch. The sequence goes on from NW_022262715.1 coordinate 160,499, forward strand.
ACATTCATACTCTGGCTGGAGTTAGTTGGAGGAATGCACAGTGAGTGAGTCAGGGAGGTTTTGGGGGAAAGGAATGAGGACCATCCCACCCTGAAGCCATTACCACAACCTGAGTTCGGGTCACCACAACCTGAGTTCGGGTCACCACAACCTGAGTTCGGCTCACCACAACCTGAGTTCGGCTCACCACAACCTCAGTTCGGGTCACCACATTCTGAGTTCAGCTCACCACAACCTGAGTTTCACCCCTACACTCTCTCTCTCTCTCTGGGCCTGTCTACACACATCAGACACACACACACACTGTCCTACACACACACACATTGGGCGAAAACTGGTTGAATCGACGTTGTTTCATTTCAATCAGTGATGACGTTGAATCAATGTGGATTTGCAAAAAATCATCAAAGTAGGGGCATTTAAAAATGTTGTCTTCTTTTAACCTTTGAACCTAAATCTCAACCAAATGTAAATCCAAACTAGATGTTGAACTGATGTCTGTGCCCAGTGGGATTTAATCTCTCTCTCTCTCTCTCTCTCTCTCTCTCTCTCTCTCTCTCTCTCTCTCTCTCTTTCTCTTTCTCTTTCTCTTTCTCTGTCTCTCTCTCTCTCTCTCTCTCTCTCTCTTTCTCTTTCCTCTTTCTCTGTCTCTGTCTCTGTCTCTGTCTCTCTCTCTCTCTCTTTCTATCTCTCTCTCTCCTCTCTCCCCTTCTCCCTCCCTCCCTCTGTCTCTCATTCTCCCTCCCCTTCTCTCTCATTCTCCCTCCCTCCCTCCCTCTCTGTATCTGTCTATCTCTCTCTCTCTCTCTCTTCTCTCTCTCTCCCTCCCTTTCTCTCTCTCTGTCTATCTCTCTCCTCTCTCTCTCTCCCCTTCTCCCTCCCTCCCTCCCTCCCTCCCTCCCTCCCTCTGTCCTCTCTGTATCTGTCTATCTCTCTGCTCTCTCTCTCTCTCTCTCTCTCTCTCTCTCTCATTCTCCCTCCCTCCCTCCCTCTCTGTATCTGTCTATCTCTCTGCTCTCTCTCTCTCTCTCTCCTTTCTCTCTCCCTCCCTTTCTCTCTCTCTGTCTATCTCCCTCTCTCTGTATCTGTCTATCTCTCTGCTCTCTCTGTCTATCTCTCTGCTCTCTCTCTCCTTTCTCTCTCTCTCTCCCTCCCTTTCTCTCTCTCTGTCTATCTCTCTCCTCTCTCTCTCCTTCTCTCTCTCCCTCTCTCTCTCCTTCTCCCTCCCTCCCTCCCTCCCTCCCTCCCTCCTCCCTCCCTCCCTCCCTCCTCCCTCCCTCCCCTCCCCTTCTCTCTCTCTCTCATTCTCCTCTCTCCTCTCCCTCCCTCCCTCCCTCCCTCCCTCCTCCCTCCCTCCCTCCCTCCCTCCCTCCCTCCCCTTCTCTCTCTCTCATTCTCCCTCCCTCCCCTTCTCTCTCTCTCTCATTCTCCCTCTCTCCTCTCTCCTCTCTGCCTCTCCCTCCCTCCCTCCCTCCCCTCCCTCCCTCCCCTCCCTCCCCTCCCTCCCTCCCTCCCTCCCTCCTCTCTCTCTCTGCTCTCCTCTCTCTCGTCTCTCTCTCTCCTTTCTCTCTCTCTCTCTCTCTCTCCTTTCTCTCTCTCTCTCCCTCCCTTTCTCTCTCTCTGTCTATCTCTCTCTCCCCTTCTCCCCCTCCCTCCCTCCCTCCCCTCCCTCCTCCCTCCCCCTCCCTCCCTCCCTCCCTCCCTCCCTCCCTCCCTCCCCTCCCTCCCTCCCTCCCTCTGTCTCTCTCTGTATCTGTCTATCTCTCTGCTCTCTCTCTCTCTCTCTCACTCTCTCTCTCTCTCTCTGGGCCTGTCCATTCTTATCAGACATACCTACCTTCCTAGGAATTAGTCAATTACAAACACACCCTGAACCACGCTCCAACACACCCTCACCTCCTCCAATACAGCCTCACCCCCCCCCCCCCCCCCCCTCTCCACCCCCCATCCTGCCTTGCAACACACCTTCACTTTCATGCCTCTGGGTCTACTTCCACTGACTTCTGCCAACTCACTGCAGCTCTGTGTGTTCTGATAACTTATCAATTTCAACCGACCGCTGCTGAGAGCCATGGCCTTTTACAAAACACCACATAGAAACTATTTCCATTTCACAAAATACATGTGATATTTACGGTTTTGTGATAAGATACAGTTATTTATTTAATAGTTCAGGTAGGGAAGTTTTAGTGAAGGTTTGACTTACCTGCCTCTCTGCGTCTGTCGGCCGCCCTGTGCTTCTGAGACAGAGACAGAGAGAGAGAGAGAGAGAGAGACAGAGAGCGAGAGACAGAGAGAGAGAGAGAGAGGGAAGGACGGAGTAAAGAGGAAGGAGTGGCTACTTTATTGATGAAATCTCTTGAGAAGGTAGCTAGAGGGCCTGTTTCCTCTTCTCTCTATGAAGGCAACACTAAATACGTGGAGGATCATTACACAACCTGCTGATGCTTTCCTTACTGAGTCTATAGGAAGGATCAGGGTGGAGGATCATTACACAACCTGCTGATGCTTTCCTTACTGAGTCTATAGGAAGGATCAGGGTGGAGGATCATTACACAACCTGCTGATGCTTTCCTTTCTGAGTCTATAGGAAGGATCAGGGTGGAGGATCATTACACAACCTGCTGATGCTTTCCTTACTGAGTCTATAGGAAGGATCAGGGTGGAGGATCATTACACAACCTGCTGATGCTTTCCTTTCTGAGTCTATAGGAAGGATCAGGGTGGAGGATCATTACACAACCTGCTGATGCTTTCCTTACTGAGTCTATAGGAAGGATCAGGGTGGAGGATCATTACACAACCTGCTGATGCTTTCCTTTCTGAGTCTATAGGAAGGATCAGGGTGGAGGATCATTACACAACCTGCTGATGCTTTCCTTACTGAGTCTATAGGAAGGATCAGGGTGGAGGATCATTACACAACCTGCTGATGCTTTCCTTACTGAGTCTATAGGAAGGATCAGGGTGGAGGATCATTACACAACCTGCTGAATGCTTTCCTTTCTGAGTCTATAGGAAGGATCAGGGTGGAGGATCATTACACAACCTGCTGATGCTTTCCTTACTGAGTCTATAGGAGGATCAGGGTGGAGGATCATTACACAACCTGCTGATGCTTTCCTTACTGAGTCTATAGGAAGGATCAGGGTGGAGGATCATTACACACCTGCTGATGCTTTCCTTACTGAGTCTATAGGGAAGGATCAGGGTGAGGAATCATTACACAACCTGCTGATGCTTTCCTTACTGAGTCTATAGGAAGGATCAGGGTGGAGGATCATTACACAACCTGCTGATGCTTTCCTTTCTGAGTCTATAGGAAGGATCAGGGTGGAGGATCATTACACAACCTGCTGATGCTTTCCTTTCTGAGTCTATAGGAGGATCAGGGTGGAGGATCATTACACAACCTGCTGATGCTTTCCTTACTGAGTCTATAGGAAGGATCAGGGTGGAGGATCATTACACAACCTGCTGATGCTTTCCTTACTGAGTTATAGGAAGGATCAGGTGGAGGATCATTACACAACCTGCTTGATGCTTTCCTTACTGAGTCTATAGGAAGGATTCAGGGTGGAGGATCATTTACACAACCTGCTGATGCTTTCCTTCTGAGTCTATAGGAAGGATCAGGGTGGAGGATCATTACACAACCTGCTGATGCTTTCCTTCTGAGTCTATAGGAAGGATCAGGGTGGAGGATCATTACACAACCTGCTGATGCTTTCCTTATGAGTCTATAGGAAGGATCAGGGTGGAGGATCATTACACAACCTGCTGATGCTTTCCTTACTGAGTCTATAGGAAGGATCAGGGTGGAGGATCATTACACAACCTGCTTGATGCTTTCCTTACTGAGTCTATAGAAGGATCAGGGGTGGAGGATCATTACACAACCTGCTGATGCTTTCCTTACTGAGTCTATAGGAAGGATCAGGGTGGAGGATCATTACACAACCTGCTGATGCTTTCCTTACTGAGTCTATAGGAAGGATCAGGGTGGAGGATCATTACACAACCTGCTGATGCTTTCCTTACTGAGTCTATAGGAAGGATCAGGGTGGAGGATCATTACACAACCTGCTGATGCTTTCCTTACTGAGTCTATAGGAAGGATCAGGGTGGAGGATCATTACACAACCTGCTGATGCTTTCCTTACTGAGTCTATAGGAAGGATCAGGGTGGAGGATCATTACACAACCTGCTGATGCTTTCCTTTCTGAGTCTATAGGAAGGATCAGGGTGGAGGATAATTACACAACCTGCTGATGCTTTCCTTTCTGAGTCTATAGGAAGGATCAGGGTGGAGGATCATTACACAACCTGCTGATGCTTTCCTTACTGAGTCATATGAAGGATCAGGGTGAAGGTTATATCAGGATTTACCATCTGATACAGAATGATACGTCTATAGGAAGGATCAGGGTGAAGGATTTATATCTGATACAGAATGATACGTCTATAGGAAGGATCAGGGTGAAGGATTTATCATCTGATACAGAATGATACGTCTATAGGAAAGATCAGGGTGAAGGATTTATCAGGATTTATCATCTGATACAGAATGATACGTCTACAGGAAGGATCAGGGTGAAGGATTTAACAGGATTTATCATCTGATACAGAATGATACGTCTATAGGAGGATCAGGGTGAAGGATTTATCAGGATTTCACATATAAGGTTAGCAGTGGGTTTAGGTTAGGTATAAGGTTAACAGTGAGGTTTAGGTTAGGTATAAGGTTAACAGTGAGTTTAAGGTTAACAGTGAAGTTTAAGGTTAGGTATAAGGTTAACAGTGAGTTTAAGGTTAACAGTGACCGGCATTAAGGTTAAGGTATAAGGTTAACAGTGAGTTTAAGAGTTAACAGTGTGGGTTAAGGTTAGGTATAAGGTTAACAGTGAGGTTAAGGTTAGGTTAAGGTTAACAGTGAGGTTAAGGTTAACAGTGTGGTTAAGGTTAGGTATAAGTTAACAGTGAGGTTAAGGTTAGGTATAAGGTTAACAGTGAGTTTAAGGTTAACAGTGTGGTTAAGGTTAGGTATAAGGTTAACAGTGAGGTTAAGGTTAGGTATAAGGTTAACAGTTTGTGGTTTAAGGTTAGGTATAAGGTTAACAGTGAGAGGTTAAGGTTAGGTATAAGGTTATTGTAGTTTGGGAGTTAGGTAAAGTGTGGTTAAGGTTAAGGTATAACGGGGTTACAGTGTGGTTAAGGTTAGGTATAAGGTTAACAGTGAGGTTAAGGTTAGGTATAAGGTTAAGGTTAGGTATAAAAGGTTAAGGTTTAGGTATAAGGTTAACAGTGAGTTTAAGGTTAACAGTGTGGTTAAGGTTAGGTATAAGGTTAAGCAGTGAGGTTAAGTTTAGGTATAAGTTAAGGTTAGGTATAAGGTTAAGTTTAGGTATAAGGTTTACAGTGAGTTTTAAGGTTAACAGTGTGGTTAAGGTTAGGTATATAGGTTAACAGTGGAGGTTAAGGTTAGGTATAAGGTTAACAGTGAGGTTAAGGTTAAGGTTATAATTAGGTTAACAGTGTGGTTAAGGTTAGAATTAGGGTTAACAGTGTAGGTTTAGGTTAGGTATAAGGTTAACAGTGAGTTTAAGGTAAGTGGGTTAAGGTTAGGTATAGGTTAAAGTGAGGTTAAGTTAGGTATAGGTTAACAGTGGAGGTTAAGGTTAGGTATAAGGTTAAACAGTGAGGTTTAGGTTAGGTATAAGGTTACAGTGAGGTTAAGGTTAGGTATAAGGTTTAACAGTGAGGTTAAGGTTAGTTATAAGGTTAACAGTGAGGTTAAGGTTAGGTATAAGGTTAAACAGTGAGGTTAAGGTTAGGTATAAGGTTAGGTATAAGGTTAACAGTGAGGTTAAGGTTAGTTATAAGGTTAACAGTGAAGGTTAAGGTTGGTATAAGGTTAACAGTGAGGTTAAGGTTA